>NW_015505623.1:109272-128061 GCF_001515645.1 Sinocyclocheilus grahami
ATAAAAAAATAAACATCATTAAATAAGATACATTACTGAAGAAGCTAAATTGATATAGAGATAAAGAGAACACATTTTGAATTAAGTTCTTCTTGCTGCTGTAAACAAGGATAAATTCAATTTATATTATCTTAAAACAAGTCATAACATCCTTGATATTAAGCTATTTTGCTTCTTAGGTCCTGTAAATGTACACTGCCATTTGAAAATTTGGGGTCAGTAAGATTTTATTTGTTTATTTAGTACTTTTATTAAACAAGGATGCATTAAATTGTTTAAAAGTGACAGTAAAGACGTTTACATTGTTAAATAAAGTCTATTTCAAATAAATGCTGTTCTTTTGAACACTGATAATAATTAAGACAATTTTCTTGAGCATCAAATCAGCATATTAAAATTTCGGAAGGATAATGTGACACTGAAGACTGCTGAAAATTCAGCTATGCCATCAAAAGGAATACATTACATTTTAAAATATACAAAAATAGGAAACAGTTATTTTGATTTGTAAAAATATTTCACAATATTTCTAAATTTTATGTATTTTTGATCAAATAAATGCAGCCTCGGTGAACATATGGAGACTTTAGTAACATAAAAACAACCATACCAAGCCCAAACCTTTGAATGGTAGTGTATCTTGTTTTAGTTTATTGATTTATTTATATTTATATTAATTTTTTTCCAGAAAATGATATTTTTGCAGACAAAAGCGCTTAATTATTGATTCTGTTGGTAGCGGTATAACAGCCAAACATACCATTACTTCAAGTAAACCCACTCTGAAATGATCCGACACAAGGTTTCCATGCATTGTCACACCTGTCTAAGAAACAACAGCATAAAAAAAATGAATGTCATGTTGATTCATAATTACCACTTAGCTCTACGTTGTGTGCCCCGTGTTGAACTGTCACTAAAGCTAATGTGAGCTACTTCACTGACGCTGATCTCTAGATAATTTCCACTCCAACCCCGCTGAGCTATACCTGTAGCAGGGTTCTGCTGAGGAACAGCACGAAGCAGGCGGAGGAAATAAAGTGGAGCCGTCTGCCTGCCGCAGCTCCCCAGGGGACCAGTGGGGGTGGGTGGAATCCCAGGCAAAGGTAATCACTTCAGATGGGCTGAAATAAGAGCGGCTCTGGATCACAGGCCCCTCTGAGCCAAACAATTGTGTGAGAGAGACAAGCACAGAAAAAGAAAAGAGAGAACGTGAGTGGGAAATACGGCCAAGGGATGAGCGCAGGTCACCCTTAAAACCTGAGTGGAGGAAACCGTTCGGAAATCCTCTTTCCTTTCAGTGGATTGGGAATGCCATGGACTCACAGGATGTGAGAAGAAAGAAACCCTTAAATGCCTTTAGAGCAGTTAAAGTCATTTTTGTCAGGTGAAGTACCACTTCATTAGTAAAAATGGACCACCTATCACTCAAATCTGGAGGGAACTGCACATCTAACCTCAAAAAAATAACTTACGAGCAGTGTACAACTATCATTATATCGTATATCTATAGCCGTATATCTTATCTTAAAGAGCCTCACTTTTACAGATAAAGATTGAGCTGAATATTTATTACTGAATATTTTACTAAATGAGCTGAATATTTCCAGGCTACACACACACACACACACACAAACACACATTCTTACACAAAAAGTTTGGAATATTAAGTTTTTTTAATGTTTTTGAAAGTCATTTTCTGTTTTCTTTTATGCTCATCAAGGCTTCAAAAATAAATTTAAAAAGTAATATTGTCTAACAGTTTTACAATTAAAAAATTATAATAACTGTTTCCCATTTAAATATGTTAAAATGTAATTTATTCCTGTGCTCAATTATTATCAAATATTATTGGTACTTAGTATTAGTTTCATCAATGTTGAAATCAGTTTTTGCTGCTTGAATACTTTTGTAGAAACAGCGATGCATATTGTTGAAATCAGTTTTTGCTGCTTAATATTTTTGTAGAAACAGCGATACATATTTTCAGGATTATTTGATGAATAGAAAGTTCAAAAGATCATTATAAATGTCTTTACTGTAACTTTCAATGAATTGTATGCATCCTTGCTATAATGAATATATGAATTGCTATATAAATAACCATTAGAACAGTAGCCCACACTGTAAAATAGTATTGTATCACGTATTGTGAATAGTATTTTTTCCACAAAAATATTAAGCAGCAAAAACCTTTCACCATCCCTAATATACAATATATGATAGAACACTGTTTTATTTTTAGGTCTGTCAAAGTTGTATTATCTTAGTGTTGTATTATCAAAGTGTATTATCTTAGAATATTGATTCAGTGTTTAATGCAATGATTTTTAATATATTTTGCAAATTTTATATTACTATTTCATTTTTTTATGCTCTTTAAATGTTAGAAATACAGGAATTAAATCATAATTATTGTATTGACAAAATACTTTTATATATGTTTTATAAATAAATGTTTTGGGACTTGAGATTACTTTATGTTTGTTATTTAGCACATTTGTCTCAATATTGGAGTCAGTAGGGAATACAGGATGATGACCCACAATAGTTACATCAGCAGCTGCAAAGAAATCTCTACAGACACACACACACACATATATACATTATGTGAAGCCTAATAGGTGCAGACAGGTGATCAGAGTCACATTCTCACAACTGTCTCTCTAAATATGGGGCCTAAAGATTATTTGACTCATTTGTAGCCGCAAACATTTCTGGTGACTCACAGTCACTAGACTGACTGAGAATAACAGAAAAAAACTTTATTTTTCAGTTAATAAACCAACACATTTTTACAATCAGCTCACAAATGGGTGAATCATGTAACACCGTGAAATCGCTAATTGAACATAATAAAAAGCTGGACATAACAAAAGGCCAGTCCCTTTTACCCCCAAAATTATTCTAAAAAGCCTTGAACTATATTATACTTTCTAGATGCAAATGTTACATGAAAGGACAAAGAGAATTAAACCAGACACAAATCCGTATAGTGGAAGATCTAGCTGAATTTTAAATTTGTTTATGTTTAAATCTTCTAAAATACAGTAACATTTAAATTACCTAAAAAAAATAAAGGCCACAGAACTCTCATTTAGATTTGAATTCATCATCATGTAAAGATCACAGGTACAGTATTTGATTAAGTTTAATATTGCAAAGATATGTGTAATGCTTAAGGGTAATCCATTTTGGATTATATGATTAAAACAGAATAAAATGAATGAAGAACTGTCAAACATTAGTGATCCTGGTGCACAACGTTAACATGTTTGCGATAAAAGGCCGCAACCAGATTCCTGCATAATGAAAGCGGCATTTGTACATCTCTATCCCACTCAACTGCTTTTGAATCTCCCCCTTAACACTGGGCAGAATGAGCTCATGAAAGAGCCTTCGCTTTCCCCTGTGTCCTTTGCTCTGGGAATGGAAGGCGAGTCTTCATATTAAAACTTCAAATAGTTCCTTTGTAACCAGAAGGGGTAGGAGTGGAAGAGTTCATTTACACTTTATACACTTTCTCTTCCGTCTTCACCATCCCTATGCAGCCTCCACTCTTTCTTATATGCAACCTCAGAAAAAAAGAAAAGAAAAGAAGAAATAATAAGGATGGAACGAAGGAAGAAGAAAGAGGCCAAATGTGTTGCTCAAAAGCCTTGTGAAAGGCTTAAAGCGGTTAGGCATTTTAATTGGATAAAAGGAGAAGATTAAAGAGTTCTTGACTGCGTTCCATAAATAATTGATTTCTAATGTATTTGTGGTGGCAGGCAGATGCCGTTGTTTGGCAATAGTGGATGCTTTGAGTGGCAGGCCTGCTAAGATTTCCTGCACATCTCCGTCTCGCCGCTCTTTGTTTTTTCATGCTGCGATGCAAGAGGGGTGCATGAAAGGCGGCGCGAGCGCAAGCAGCAATTTTGATCTTACATCGCCGGAAATCAAAGATCATGTGTGTAAAGAGGGAACGCAGAGAACTTTTGTGTGGAAGGACAAACTTTCCTGACACACTAAGAAAAGAAGGTGCGATTCTTTAAGGAGGAAACGCAGCCTTCTCAGTACTGGAAGACAGAGCGCATCGTGACAACGCGCATGCAAACAAATAAACACAACAGATCCACAACACATATTCTGGGCTTGCAAGAACTTTGTTGCTTCAGAAAGAATATTTTGCGGTGTAAACAACAGAGCATTATTAGACAGAAATAGTAGCAATAACGCAACACAGATTCCCACAGATGGAATTCATCTTGTTTTTTAGGAACAATAGCAAACAACACATTCCTACAGCTGGAGTGAGAATTTTTTTTAATGATTTAAAAAAACAAACAAAAAAAAAAACATCTGTTTCAACAGCAAATTCCGCTCCAGCAAATTATGCTGCTCTAATTCACAAATTTATTACAGAGCAATGTTACCAAACACACGCTTGTTTTTTTTTCTTCCCCACACAAAAAGATGAGGAGAAAAATAAATCTGTTGTGACAGGCTCTGTTTGCAGAGAATTAAAAAAAGGTAAAAAAGTCTTGCCAAATGTTTATTTATTAGGGTTGCAAACAAATATTATAGGGGTCAATGATGCTTGTGATGCTTATTTTTTCATGGCCTATAAATTAATTTATACAAAAATGAAGTAAAATTCACATATACAATGACTTGCATACACTTCTTTGATAATGTGCACAAGTTTATGTATTATTATTATTATGTATGTATTTTTATATTTACCATATTAAGTGGTTTGACATTTGATTGATCTCATATTATCATCATTTTGTAAATACATGAATACATAAATAAATGCTTCAATGTCATGTGTTGTGATTCCCAACAAGGAGAGATTTATGAATTAATAATTTTAAAAAAACTTTACAAAAGTTACATTTATTGCTTAAATTATATTGAATCTAAATTACAAATAATTTCTAAATGAAAATGAGTGTCCATAGGTATACATGTACTCATGGTAAACAAATTGTATTAATTTTTACACCACATGACATTTTTACAGAAAGTGGAATTTATACATATATAATGAAACTCTAAAACAGTATTTCATAGGTTCATACTGTAGGTCACCAAGCACTAAATGGTGTAGACAGTCAGAACACATTAACAGTATGGCTGCAAAAGCTCCAGGTTTACACTTCGTAGTATCATTTTCAAATTTCTGTCATCTTTTTATATTTACCCTATTTTCTCTTTCTGTCTTTTCTTTGTGTGTTCATTCCAAAGGCCTTCTAGGCAGCTGTATGATACTGGTTTTACTTCATATGACAAAAAGGAATGGGTGGCATCGATGTATTTCGATCTTTCAGTGCCGCTTACCCATAACCCCCGTAATTTCATTCCCATGTCAGCAAAAAATGATGAGGCAGAATGGGGTGTGACTCCAGAGCAGAGAGAAAGGGGAGGTTACATGCCACAATGCATTACCTCTCAGTGTGTCAGGCCTGCAGGGCAGTGTGCAGATGACAGAGGGGGTTTGGGGGACGTTTGTGGGTTACATGTCCTCGAAGTAGGTGGGAACTGTGACATGGACAGGTGCCAAGGTGTAAATGGGGCGAACAGAAAAAAATTAGAGAAAGAGAGATAAAGAAGAGGGCTAGAGCATGGAGGTGAGCAAATGTGTTAGACTGCGTGTTTGTGTGGGACAAAACATTCTTTCTTGGGGTCAAACGCTCACCCACGAATGAAATCAAGCAACATGATTCATTGTAAGCCCTCCAGCTCCTTAAACTAGGCCTGCAACGCAGACAATCTTGCAAGCCTCAGTGGAGCTGTCTCAACGAGGCACAATCGCCGACCCGCGCTCTCCAACAATGAAGGTTCGTGTTAGATGATATCACCTCACATGAACTATCGCGGGAAACAAGCCCTCGCTGACCATCTGAAATACGAGCTGGGAGAGGAAAGAGAATGAGTACTGGGGAAAAGAGAGAGAGAGACAGATTTAAGTGGCACACCACACTCTGATGTAAGACTAGAAAGCAGCGTGTCCTTGGTCTTGAAGAATTGAAACATAAAATCAGCATACAAGAATAAAAAAAGTAGCCAATACACATGTGTGTCTGGAAGGAAACAGCAGGATCCAGACAAGGATATAGCTACATATTCAGAACCCAATTTAATTATTTAAAGGAAAGTTCACCTAAAAATTAAAATGGTGTCATGATTTACTCACCTTTATGTTGTTCCAAACCCAAATTTTTCTTCCATGGATATGAATTTTTGAAAAATATCCTGGGCATTTTTTTTTGTATAATGAAAGTGAATGAAGGCTGTCAAACTCCAAAATGATAAGAAGCACCTGAAAAATACAGTAGTCCATAAAACTTGAGCGCTATATTACAAGTATTTTGCAGGCCGTTTGTGTGTGTGGTTGTGTGTCTATTCTAAAATATTTTTCTCCCCTCAATAATTTTATATTTATTTTTTTTAATTGCAGACTATAGAGTTACTGAAACTTATTGCAACTGGAATAACACAATGAACTGTGGTTAATTTAATGCCAATTGTCACAGTTACTTTTAATATAAAAGCCTGAAAACAGCTTTGGCCTTCAAATATTGTGTCGGCCACTGAGTTGAGAACACTATTGTTTGGAATGTTTTTATGGTATTTTTTCTATGTTACTTTTGGGTCCTTTCTAAAGATGGAAAGCTCCAGGCCCATTAATTGTGATTATATGGAAAAGAGCAACCATAACATTATTCATATTTTCGCTTTTTGTGTTCCACGGAAGAAAGTCATATGAGTTTGAAACAAATTGAGTGAACAAATCCTTTAAGAAACAGCTACTGAAAATGAACCATTCAAAGATTTCTTTGATATTTATGCAGTATTTATTAGTAAACAGTCATCAAGTTCTCACGGAGTTGAAGAGTTAGTGGAGAGGGGAATAAGAGGCCAGAGCCCTTCCCAGTCAACATAATTACAGCTATTGGGGGCATGAACAGACTGGCAATATGAAGCATTGGGACTTTCATGTCGGCTGACTTTCTAAAAAAAAAGTAATATCTTATTCCATACAAGTATACAGATATTAAAACTGTTCAGACATGGTCACGCCAGCCCATTAAGGACAATACACAGACTAAGTGTTGACTCATCTGCGGTAGTTACATGATCCAACCCACTTCTGCTGCTATCTGTCTGCTCATGAGCCTCTCAGCTGCTAGAAGCCAAACATAAAGGGGAAGAAGGTCACCTAATCACCCAGGATTTAAACTCGGGACACTGTAATCTCATTATGAATCTCATCTGACCACATAAAAAATGTTTATCGTTGCAGATTTTTATTTGTTGTGTAATTTAATTGCACTGCCTTTACAATAAATAAAGAGTTATTTCAGATATTTATATCTAGTAAGTATATTCTACATAAAGAATATACAAGTACTACAGAGTCAAACCCAGATAGTGGAGGATTATATAGAAAACACATATAGATATTTTATTTTAGTCCCTGTCCATCACTAATACTGGGGATCAGAGTTGTACCAGTGATTAAAAAAAAAAAATCAGATTCACATAAACAAGGATAAACCCAACTAGTTCAACTGTGAAGTCGGAAGCATCAGCTCTCAGCCAAGTTTCAGTGTTTGTATTCTCATTCGCTTCTGGTCAGTTGCTTGTCTATTTTATTAGCCAGAGACTTCACATTGCCCAGGGCAGGCAAGGTCTGGATCTTTTCCTTTTGATTCAAAGCTAAACACAAGCTTTACTTCTGCAGAATCACAGCGGGAACCCACTGGCAGCTTGTAAACAAAGCATGCAGGCCAATAGACTGTTGCTTCTTGTAGTTCAGCAAAACTATTCATGCAGTCCATTGTGGAAAAGTGTATTACAAATTTCCAAATGCCAATAAAACATTAAACATTTTGTGAAACTGTCTGTTGTTAGTAATGATTTGATGTGAAACGTAAAACAATAAAACACTTAATTGATTGTTTTATTGTTTTATGTAAATAACATATATTTACATACCGGGTTGTATTTTAGTCCCTGTCCATCACTAATACTGGGGATCAGAGTTGTACCAGTGATTAAAAAAAAAAAATCAGATTCACATAAACAAGGATAAACCCAACTAGTTCAACTGTGAAGTCGGAAGCATCAGCTCTCAGCCAAGTTTCAGTGTTTGTATTCTCATTCGCTTCTGGTCAGTTGCTTGTCTATTTTATTAGCCAGAGACTTCACATTGCCCAGGGCAGGCAAGGTCTGGATCTTTTCCTTTTGATTCAAAGCTAAACACAAGCTTTACTTCTGCAGAATCACAGCGGGAACCCACTGGCAGCTTGTAAACAAAGCATGCAGGCCAATAGACTGTTGCTTCTTGTAGTTCAGCAAAACTATTCATGCAGTCCATTGTGGAAAAGTGTATTACAAATTTCCAAATGCCAATAAAACATTAAACATTTTGTGAAACTGTCTGTTGTTAGTAATGATTTGATGTGAAACGTAAAACAATAAAACACTTAATTGATTGTTTTATTGTTTTATGTAAATAACATATATTTACATATTTTCAAATACACACACACACACACACACACACACACACACACATTACTAGGTATAGTAAAGAAGCATCCACCTTTAAAATAATCATATTTTGTTGCTTTGCAGCCTGAAATGACACTAACTAATTAAAAAATAAAAATCCAGAATCACTGAGTTGGAAAAAGGATCACCCCTCTCCTAAAAATGACTAAGGCTACATCCACACGAAGCCAGAGCTTTCCCTATCTGATCTTTTTTTCCCCCCTCGTCTCAAGAAATATCTGCGTCCACACGAAACCACAAAACCGACACAAAACGTTGTTGTATACATGCCAGACCAGTATGTGGCACTGTAATTCTGCCACAGATATACACTAAAAACAGAGAAGAAGACTTGGACTATTCTGTGTTAATGTTAGTTAATAAAAAGACAATTGTTCAGTGTTTGTTCATGTTTTTGTTGCTGTTACATGACGTAGCGGTGTCTGACTAGGGGCGAGACGTGGGCTGATGACATCATCGTTTCAGAAAACATACGGATTCGCTGTACACACGAAAACGCAAGGGCGTCGTTTTCAGATTTATCCACTCTGGGACCCGGTTTAAAAAAATATCGATTTCACTCTCCCAAAACGTCGGATTCGTGTGGACGAAACGCCTATACGATACAAAATGTATGCGTATACAGCTAAGTGTCTCCGTGTGGACGGGGCCTTAATGACTTAAACTCAATCAGGTGTAGCTAATCACTTTCTCAATGGCACACAAAGTAATGATTTGATGTGAAACGTAAAACAATAAAACACTTAATTGATTGTTTTATTGTTTTATGTAAATAACATATATTTACATATTTTCAAATACACACACACACACACACACACACACACACACACATTACTAGGTATAGTAAAGAAGCATCCACCTTTAAAATAATCATATTTTGTTGCTTTGCAGCCTGAAATGACACTAACTAATTAAAAAATAAAAATCCAGAATCACTGAGTTGGAAAAAGGATCACCCCTCTCCTAAAAATGACTAAGGCTACATCCACACGAAGCCAGAGCTTTCCCTATCTGATCTTTTTTTCCCCCCTCGTCTCAAGAAATATCTGCGTCCACACGAAACCACAAAACCGACACAAAACGTTGTTGTATACATGCCAGACCAGTATGTGGCACTGTAATTCTGCCACAGATATACACTAAAAACAGAGAAGAAGACTTGGACTATTCTGTGTTAATGTTAGTTAATAAAAAGACAATTGTTCAGTGTTTGTTCATGTTTTTGTTGCTGTTACATGACGTAGCGGTGTCTGACTAGGGGCGAGACGTGGGCTGATGACATCATCGTTTCAGAAAACATACGGATTCGCTGTACACACGAAAACGCAAGGGCGTCGTTTTCAGATTTATCCACTCTGGGACCCGGTTTAAAAAAATATCGATTTCACTCTCCCAAAACGTCGGATTCGTGTGGACGAAACGCCTATACGATACAAAATGTATGCGTATACAGCTAAGTGTCTCCGTGTGGACGGGGCCTTAATGACTTAAACTCAATCAGGTGTAGCTAATCACTTTCTCAATGGCACACAAATCCATTTGACATTCAACTGTGATCAGCTGTGGTCATTTTGATTAGCTCAGCATGAAAAGAGCTTTCCTGAAGCATTGCAGTCCTTGGTAGTGCAGCTGAAGCAAACAATCAACTACTGTATGGGTGGCAAGGCACTGTCAAAAGATCCCCGGATAAAGTTGTGGCCAGGCACAAATCAGGAGTTGGATACAAAAACATTTCAAAGGCTTAATCATTGCCTAGAAGTACAGTTAAGTATATTATTAAGAAGTGGAAGGTATTTGGTACAACACCGACCCACAGACCCTGGAACAGGATGTCGGTCCACCCCTGTGAACAAATGTGGACAATATGTGATCACATGGGTTTCACACATTTACACCATGAAAATGTTCCAAAACCAAATGTTTCTTGTGAGTTTCATATGTGTTTCACATATTTCACATGTGATTTTAACATGTGATTGCACATGTGAAGCTTATGTGCTTTTTCTGGAAGAACAAACTGGATGAAAAAGCCAGGAGGAAACTGGTCAGAGAGGCAACCAAGAGGCCTACAGCAACTCTGAAGCAGTTGCAGGAATTTATGACAAAGAGTGGTCATTGTGTGCATGTGACAACAATATCACAAATTCTCCACAAATGTGGCTTATATGAGAGGGTTGCAAGAAAAAGCCACTCCTCCTTAAGAAAGGGCACATGCAATCACGACTGAGCGTTGCCCAAACGCACCTTGAAGATTCTGAGGCAGATGTGACTAAAATCGAATTATTTGGCATCAACACCAAACGATATGTCTGGCGGAAATTCAATCCAGCTCACCATCCAAATAACAGCATTCCTACAGTAAAGCATGGAGGTGTTAATATCCTGTTATGGGGGTGTTTCTCTGCAACAGGGACTGGAGCACTTGTCAGTAGGGCTGAACGATTAATTGCATTTGCGATAATATCGCGATATGAAAAAACACGATTTTTCAATCGCAGAGGCTGCAATTACACTGTAAACAGCCAAAGGACGTAACTTAGAATGGGAGATGGATCGGTTTGTGAAAGGGAAGAGAAAAGCCATAGATGAAGTCGCACAGACCCAGGCAGGTGCTGGTCATTTAAAAGCTAAATGCAGAAAATATGACGAGGCATATTTTGCTCTCGGCTTCACTCACCATGTCTATACCGGACGCTACAGTTGTGCGTCGCGCCGCAACAGCTCTACACTGGATGCGATAAAGCTACCGTTGCAAATCATTTTAACTTTGTGTCAGTACGTCATAAATAGAACAAGGCATCAGTTTAATGTCGGGGTTTTTCGTGTCGCGCCCTATACAGTCTATGGTCGCGCCACGCCGCGCCGCATCCAGTGTACACCTGAAATGACACTAACTAATTAAAAAATAAAAATCCAGAATCACTGAGTTGGAAAAAGGATCACCCCTCTCCTAAAAATGACTAAGGCTACATCCACACGAAGCCAGAGCTTTCCCTATCTGATCTTTTTTTCCCCCCTCGTCTCAAGAAATATCTGCGTCCACACGAAACCACAAAACCGACACAAAACGTTGTTGTATACATGCCAGACCAGTATGTGGCACTGTAATTCTGCCACAGATATACACTAAAAACAGAGAAGAAGACTTGGACTATTCTGTGTTAATGTTAGTTAATAAAAAGACAATTGTTCAGTGTTTGTTCATGTTTTTGTTGCTGTTACATGACGTAGCGGTGTCTGACTAGGGGCGAGACGTGGGCTGATGACATCATCGTTTCAGAAAACATACGGATTCGCTGTACACACGAAAACGCAAGGGCGTCGTTTTCAGATTTATCCACTCTGGGACCCGGTTTAAAAAAATATCGATTTCACTCTCCCAAAACGTCGGATTCGTGTGGACGAAACGCCTATACGATACAAAATGTATGCGTATATAGCTAAGTGTCTCCGTGTGGACGGGGCCTTAATGACTTAAACTCAATCAGGTGTAGCTAATCACTTTCTCAATGGCACACAAATCCATTTGACATTCAACTGTGATCAGCTGTGGTCATTTTGATTAGCTCAGCATGAAAAGAGCTTTCCTGAAGCATTGCAGTCCTTGGTAGTGCAGCTGAAGCAAACAATCAACTACTGTATGGGTGGCAAGGCACTGTCAAAAGATCCCCGGATAAAGTTGTGGCCAGGCACAAGTCAGGAGTTGGATACAAAAACATTTCAAAGGCTTAATCATTGCCTAGAAGTACAGTTAAGTATATTATTAAGAAGTGGAAGGTATTTGGTACAACACCGACCCACAGACCCTGGAACAGGATGTCGGTCCACCCCTGTGAACAAATGTGGACAATATGTGATCACATGGGTTTCACACATTTACACCATGAAAATGTTCCAAAACCAAATGTTTCTTGTGAGTTTCATATGTGTTTCACATATTTCACATGTGATTTTAACATGTGATTGCACATGTGAAGCTTATGTGCTTTTTCTGGAAGAACAAACTGGATGAAAAAGCCAGGAGGAAACTGGTCAGAGAGGCAACCAAGAGGCCTACAGCAACTCTGAAGCAGTTGCAGGAATTTATGACAAAGAGTGGTCATTGTGTGCATGTGACAACAATATCACAAATTCTCCACAAATGTGGCTTATATGAGAGGGTTGCAAGAAAAAGCCACTCCTCCTTAAGAAAGGGCACATGCAATCACGACTGAGCGTTGCCCAAACGCACCTTGAAGATTCTGAGGCAGATGTGACTAAAATCGAATTATTTGGCATCAACACCAAACGATATGTCTGGCGGAAATTCAATCCAGCTCACCATCCAAATAACAGCATTCCTACAGTAAAGCATGGAGGTGTTAATATCCTGTTATGGGGGTGTTTCTCTGCAACAGGGACTGGAGCACTTGTCAGTAGGGCTGAACGATTAATTGCATTTGCGATAATATCGCGATATGAAAAAACACGATTTTTCAATCGCAGAGGCTGCAATTACACTGTAAACAGCCAAAGGACGTAACTTAGAATGGGAGATGGATCGGTTTGTGAAAGGGAAGAGAAAAGCCATAGATGAAGTCGCACAGACCCAGGCAGGTGCTGGTCATTTAAAAGCTAAATGCAGAAAATATGACGAGGCATATTTTGCTCTCGGCTTCACTCACCATGTCTATACCGGACGCTACAGTTGTGCGTCGCGCCGCAACAGCTCTACACTGGATGCGATAAAGCTACCGTTGCAAATCATTTTAACTTTGTGTCAGTACGTCATAAATAGAACAAGGCATCAGTTTAATGTCGGGGTTTTTCGTGTCGCGCCCTATACAGTCTATGGTCGCGCCACGCCGCGCCGCATCCAGTGTACACAGCGTCACTGATTATAATGGGTTCTACTGTATTTTGCCGCTCGCGTCCGGTGTAGACACGGTGTTTAATGTCGTTGGTGAGGAGGAAAGCCTGTGTGTGTCCTATGCCTTAGCGGACAGCATGAAACCCACAAAAAATAAATAAATAACAGAGAGAGAATAATAACAGTTATTCTCTCTATGCTATTTTTCAATGTTTCAAGTGATGCAGGTGTTTTTTTTCCCTGTAGGTTTTGTAAATTAAAAAAAGCATTCATTTTTTCATAATGTTTACTGAAATTATTTGGTAGTCTGAGGTGGGATGGAGATTCAGGAAAGGGGGGGAGCCAGATATTTTTATAGGTTTAAAGGGGGGCGCGACCAAAAAAGTTTGAGAACCACTGGTCTAAAGTTAACAGACAGTGTTTAAAAAGTGCAATCCACATGTTTACATATGTTTATTACAGTGACTTTGAATTACCTAAAGTAGAGTGGTAAAGCAACAGATTTGTTTTTATATTTCTGCAACCTACTTTAGTTTGTGTGATTTGTTACTGACTTTCATATTAATGTTTACACCAGGCTTATTTGTGCTTATTTGTAATTTGCTTTATGTTGTCATAATTATTAGATGCTTACAAGGTTGGAAGTTCAACAAATCAGACAATATACTGTGATTGTAGTTGTTAAATAAAAATGTCATTCATATCAATTCATGCATCACCTAATTTCATCGCAACATATAGACCTGGCCTACAGAAAAGAACATTTATGTTTAATCTATCTAATGTTGTGTTGATCATACTATACAATGATTTATAGCTTGTATTTGTTGAATAACACAGAACATAAAGAGCTTTAAAAAAATAATTGCATATTAAATCGCAATATTGGTAAAAAAATCGCAATTAGATTATTTTCCACAATCGTTCAACCCTACTAGATAGTTATTTGAGTTTAACTGGGGGATAGGGTTGGGTTTGTGTCAGAACCAGGCTAGGATAATGAACCCCTGATAAAATGATCACTATTCTGTTAAACCCAGTTTGGCCTGGCCTCTCAGATGGGAGTGTCAGTGTGGAGAGGAATTAACTGAACTTGAGCAGTTCTGCAAAGAACAGTGGGCAAATATTGCAAAGTCTAGATGTACACAAAGTTAGTAGAGACATATTCCAACAGACTAAAGGCTATAATTAAAGTAAAAGGTTCAACAAAATACTCACACAAGGGGCTGATCCTTTTTCCAACTCAGTGATTCTGTTTTTTTTGTTTGTATTTCTTACAATATTGGTGTTATATATTTCATTTGGATGTTATAAGTTGCATTGAGTAAATACAGCTGGATAAAACAAAAACTGTGTCCGTCTTCATTTCAGGCTGCAAAGCAACGAAATGTGATAATTTTAAAGGGGGTGATTCTTTTCTATACCCAGTATCAACCCAATCTCATGGTAATTCGTACATATTTTATGAGGTGGCTAATTTGTAGGAATTCGCCACCTCATAAAATACATGCAAATTGGTTGCGAGATAGCGTTGAAATAAATATATATCTATATATATTTATTTACTTATTTATTCATACAACAGTTCTTTCTGGTCCTCTAATCTGATTAGCTGAGTGGAGTGCGACATTGTAGTGATAACAGAGCTCCAACCATTTCACCATTTGTATCACTCCATTTGCGGTATTTCTCACAGCAAGTGTCATGGCAGAAGCCCAAATCCACTATAATTTTATAAATATTACTGGTTTTGTGTCATGGAATGTAGTTTTAAGAGTGTTTTTAGGCAAGAATGTACTTGTTTAAACTTCAAATATGCTGTTTGTTAATAAAGATCATGTTAATAAAGTTAATAAAGATAATGTGATAATGTCTATTTGCTTTGACATTTTAGAAGATGTGAGCTCCAGGGCGTCAGTGGCCATTCAGTGCTCATGAACCCACCAACCCACCAATTAACTCGGCCAGATCTTCTGTAATTTGCTGCTGGCGCTGATGTCTCTTTGGTGGTTTAACATGAAAATTCGATTTGGGTAAATCTAATGGGCAGTCTTTGGTCTCTATCTATTATTTGTTCTAGAGCAAATCATTTTGGCTGAGGGCAAAATCTCAAGCTATATTTTATGTAACTTTAATGCTGTATATCAGAGCACTGCCTTTGTACTTTTTGACTGAATTGCCTAGCAACTTTTATGATGGCAGTTGTTGTTGATTAAAAATTAGTATTCAATAAATAATATTTTATGTAAATAATAGTAGTATTTAAGTATATTATTTACAATTGGGAAACTGTGTGTGTTCGTAATGGTGATTAGTTACATTGCTCCACCATTAGATGACGACAAGAGTGTTTTTATGAGTGAGTCAGCAGTAAAGACTTTTATATTGAAAGAGACTGAAACAGGGTTGTAAATAAAGGAAGTTATTATTTACTTTCAACAACACCTTGTAAGACGCAACCAACAAATTTGCTGAGCAGCACTGTAATCAGAAATCACCCTTAACAGATGAAAGGATAGTTCGACAAAGATATCCTCACTGGACATGATAGCACACGTACATCTCCGAGACGTCTATTTGACATCTGCATTTACATCTGCAAGACATATTTTTTAGAGAGTTTGCTAATCTGCAATATGTCTATAGGACGTTTCCTTTTAATGTTCACTGTCTGTTTGATTACGTCTTTAATAGATTTTTCCGTACATTTCTGCCATATATACATTAACTGACAGTCACCACTGATAAGCTACCACTAAATATTGTAGAAACTTAATTTGCTGTAAAGTTGCTTTGCAATGATTTGTATCGTGAAAAGCGCTGTACAAATAAACTTGAATTTAACTGAACTGAATGTAAACACTACTTTCGGATTCGTCAATCAGAATGAATTCATTCCGATGGAAGCAAAAAGTGTCCATATAAAGGTACCTAATGAAGCAACTCAACGTTCCTTTGTTACTAGTTCTAAAATGATCACAAAATCACAGCCGTGCCGATATATACAGCCATGTCGCACAGCTACTCGTGTGATACTGCTCATATATAAATACTTAAAATATTGACATCATTATATTGACATAATAAACAACAAAAGAAACTAGAAATTGTGCGGGATTTTTTCTTTCTTTCTGTCAACTGGTCTTCTCCAGTACACATTCACTTTACCAATCATTGAAAGAAGTAGATAAAAACAATAATCTGACTAGAATTTGTTAATCTGTGATTTATTCAGTAATTACCCTTATCCCATGGTCTGTCTGAATACTGGATTCTGATTGGCTAACAGGTATGCAGTAAAACCGTTTAATGCACAGGTAGTTCCAAGTCAGTTTAATCACCGTTCTATATTAATGCACTGCTTTAATTGATGCACACTAACCAACACACATCACTCGCGCGCACACACACACACACACACACACACAGAGCGAGAGAGAGGTCAGAGATTGCTCATTGCGCTACACACACACACAAACTTGTTGTCATCACTTCCCCGTTATTTTCATTAATAAAATAGCCTAGATACTAGATCGCTACATTATATTCCTCAGCAACGAGGTGGTAACATTTTTTTCGTTGTTTTTGAAGTAATTGTTTGTATAGAGAGACACACAGACACAGCACGCAGGTACACACAACAGTCATCTCTATCTATCTCCCTCTCTCTTTCAAACGATCAAACGATAATTAATTGAAATACATGCTATAATTCATTCAAATAAATGTGGTCTTACCGCACTATTTCATCTCTGTGTATGATTTGAAGTGGGCAGAATGCTAGTGCTAACGTGCCGTAACTGACGAAAATAACTGTCATTTTTACCCATTCTGTCAAATATTGTGCTGCAAAGAGCAATACTAGTTTTAACTTGTCTATAACTTGGCAAATAACCATGGAATAAACGGGATAATCCGCTTCGCGTCGGGCGGTTCTTTGCCTCCACGTCGTGCATTTAAAATCCTTTAATGCATGGCTAGCCGTTGATTATCCCTTACATAATCAACTTTAACCAGGTGCTAAATTCTCTAATATAGTGCTGAGCAAATTATATTCAGCACTGATTTTGTCAGAACTTTTGTGCTGTGCCTTATTTGCATAATTCCTTGCATCAGGCACTAAAACAAAGACAAAGATATGTATGCGCTATGTTCTATATTATGTACATATATAAGTGCGTATGTGTGTACTGTGTATAAGATATGTGAACTCATGTTTTCACAAACAAAGTGGGCCTTTGTTGCGCATCCTAAAATATTACAAACATTTAAGTGCATTATAAAAATTCCTTACAGGACAATGAAAAGTGTGATTTGAAATGAAGAAAAATCTGAAGCTGTGATTATGTACAACTGCGACTTTAATGGATCTTTAATGGATGGAGTAGTAGTGTTTTTGTGGAAACTGACATGTTGTCCTGCACACTGAAACTTCACCGGCGGGAGAGAGTCAGTGCAGTTCTTGACCTGTTTTAGGGTTACGGCACTTTAAAATGCCACAAATCCAATGTTTTCACGCACACAAGTGGGAGTGAATTTTAAAGTACACTCCTGAGACTTTGCTAAGGGCAAGTGAATAATATGCAAATGTTCAACCAGAGTATCTAGGACAATGCACAACGCTCTCTGATGGAAAGCTCTATTAATACACTCTGGGACATTTTAACCTTTTACAGAAGTGTTGATAGTGTTGTGTTTTAAACACAAAGCTGAATGCCACTTGACCCATTTACTACAGTCCAACGTCTGGGGTCTCGGCCCTATACTATGTGTTCAAAAAAATCTCAAACTCTTCCAAGATTCTTCATCAAGTTTTCATGGCAAGATGTCTCATAAATTATGAGAGCATCTCCAGCTAACTTTAGAAAAACGCTGCAATTCTCAACTACTAACCACAGCACAAAGAAAAAAAAAGTTCTGGTTGACCATTGAGGCATTTGCCTTTCGAAATCTTTAATCAGATTTTTCGAAATCTTTGAAAATTGATCTGACGCATATTCGCACCCGAGAAGTTTTTGAAGAGCCAAAATGTTGAGCGAAGGAATCGCTCCTCATCTAAACCCTTCTGAGAGATCCCTAATGAGTTACACAAACGCAATCTCTCGGAGCACAAAAAAGAACAGGATCTCTTACAGAGTTTACTGAGATAGAAATATCAATTAATCAGAAACTTCAGAGACAGTTTTGGTAGCGATTCACTTGCACGACACATGCAGTGTGCCTCAAAGTCTGCATTATTCAGTTCTGTGACCCGCTTGTGCTCTTAAGAAATGAAAATACCTCGTAATGGAGGGAGGAAGTGCTGTGTGTGTTGTCTTGAACTGTGATGAATGCAGCCAACTGTGAAAACTATTATGTGTTCCTTGTCTTTT
>NW_015505623.1:130665-136766 GCF_001515645.1 Sinocyclocheilus grahami
ATTAATAAAATAGCCTAGATACTAGATCGCTACATTATATTCCTCAGCAACGAGGTGGTAACATTTTTTTCATTGTTTTTGAAGTAATTGTTTGTATAGAGAGACACACAGACACAGCACGCAGGTACACACAACAGTCATCTCTATCTATCTCCCTCTCTCTTTCAAACGATCAAACGATAATTAATTGAAATACATGCTATAATTCATTCAAATAAATGTGGTCTTACCGCACTATTTCATCTCTGTGTATGATTTGAAGTGGGCAGAATGCTAGTGCTAACGTGCCGTAACTGACGAAAATAACTGTCATTTTTACCCATTCTGTCAAATATTGTGCTGCAAAGAGCAATACTAGTTTTAACTTGTCTATAACTTGGCAAATAACCATGGAATAAACGGGATAATCCGCTTCGCGTCGGGCGGTTCTTTGCCTCCACGTCGTGCATTTAAAATCCTTTAATGCATGGCTAGCCGTTGATTATCCCTTACATAATCAACTTTAACCAGGTGCTAAATTCTCTAATATAGTGCTGAGCAAATTATATTCAGCACTGATTTTGTCAGAACTTTTGTGCTGTGCCTTATTTGCATAATTCCTTGCATCAGGCACTAAAACAAAGACAAAGATATGTATGCGCTATGTTCTATATTATGTACATATATAAGTGCGTATGTGTGTACTGTGTATAAGATATGTGAACTCATGTTTTCACAAACAAAGTGGGCCTTTGTTGCGCATCCTAAAATATTACAAACATTTAAGTGCATTATAAAAATTCCTTACAGGACAATGAAAAGTGTGATTTGAAATGAAGAAAAATCTGAAGCTGTGATTATGTACAACTGCGACTTTAATGGATCTTTAATGGATGGAGTAGTAGTGTTTTTGTGGAAACTGACATGTTGTCCTGCACACTGAAACTTCACCGGCGGGAGAGAGTCAGTGCAGTTCTTGACCTGTTTTAGGGTTACGGCACTTTAAAATGCCACAAATCCCATGTTTTCACGCACACAAGTGGGAGTGAATTTTAAAGTACACTCCTGAGACTTTGCTAAGGGCAAGTGAATAATATGCAAATGTTCAACCAGAGTATCTAGGACAATGCACAACGCTCTCTGATAGAAAGCTCTATTAATACACTCTGGGACATTTTAACCTTTTACAGAAGTGTTGATAGTGTTGTGTTTTAAACACAAAGCTGAATGCCACTTGACCCATTTACTACAGTCCAACGTCTGGGGTCTCGGCCCTATACTATGTGTTCAAAAAAATCTCAAACTCTTCCAAGATTCTTCATCAAGTTTTCATGGCAAGATGTCTCATAAATTATGAGAGCATCTCCAGCTAACTTTAGAAAAACGCTGCAATTCTCAACTACTAACCACAGCACAAAGAAAAAAAAAGTATTTTCTTTACATATAATTCTTAGTTTTTTATTTTATTTTGTATACTTTGTCTAACACTTCTGTTAACAAACATTTGAGATTTGTGTTTCTAATGCTTCACAAAATGTATGTATAATAGCAAGTGTGTTCGGGAAAGTTCTATTCTCCCAGTATAGATTTTAAATCTGTATATCTGCTAAAAGTTGTTTTGTCAACTTTTAGTAGTAGACTACAATATAGATGGCCACTGAGCTAACATACATAAACTAAAAGCAACAATTTCTTGGAGTCTTTGACCTTCACATACAATGCTGCTTCTTCCTCTCTCTCTTAGTTTCTTTAACCTCATCACACCCCTGGTTTCTTCCTATTTTAGCCCCTCTCTTAAATCCCAGGAGTGCTGTGCTCTTGGTTAGATGCTGTGGCTGTGTATGACATTCTCAGTGACTGGGTATGCCTGGCTGACCTGGGTTCACACAGACCCATTTACAGGCTCACTAGCCTGCATTCAACCTCCCTCTAGCCATTAAGGCAGTTTGCAAACACTGCGCATATATGTGTGTGTGTGTGCGTGTGACATGCGTTTACTCCGGGCCACTCGCTGCTGACACATGCCCTGATGAAAGCAGGACACATCAGCCCAACCCACCCTCTCTCTTAATTCATTTAACCCTTACACCTTGCTTCATGCAAACCAGCTTTTTACATACAGGCGAACTATGCATGAATATAATATTATATATACATATACAAAAAAAAATAAAATATATATATATATATATATATATATATATATACACATGCATATATAGACTACCTAGAAAGTTACACTAACTAGAAAGTTCAGACTTTCTATTTCAGCATTTACCTGAAATAGAAAGCTTTTGTAACATTATACAGTATTTTTTTTTTAAAGAAATTAATACTTTTATTCAGCAATGATTCAATAATTTGATCAAAAGTGACAGTAAAGGCATTTATAATTTATAAAAGCTTTTTATTTCAGCTAAATGCTGTTCTGTTGAACTTTCTATTTATCAAAGAAACCTGAAAAATAGTACATAACTGTTTAATATTCATAATAATAATAACTGTTTTTTTAAGTAAATCAGCATATTAGAATGATTTCTGAAGGATCATGTGACACTGAAGACTGGAGTAATGATGCTGAAAATCGTCTCAGGTTACTTATGTAACCATGGTTCCCTGAGTAGGGAACGAGACACTGCATCCTCTAGGGGTCGCTATGGGGGAACGCCTCATCGTGACTAGGGATGGGTATGTTAAGGTTTTAACGGTATTACTACTCTTACTGATACTTCTTATCGATTCGGTACTTTAACGGTATTCTTATCGGTACTTTTTGTTATTTATATATATATATGACAAATTAAGAGCTGAATTAACATTGCTTTATATTCTGAAATGTAAGATAAATATTTAATGAAATGAATATAAAACATCTATTTGTAAATGCACCAGTGTGCAGGCATTTTTAGTGTTTTATACTGTACATAAGATAATATACAGTAAGAACATGAACAAAGAAACAAAGTAAAACAAACTGACAAATACAATAAAACAAATATACAAATGAAATGAAATAAACAGTGCTTTCATTTTTCCATGAAGGTCTACTAACATTACTGTTCAGGCAAGTAATTACAGTAATTACAAGTAAATTAAGTAATTACAGTTTTCACTATATGTATTGATAGATTAATGCTTATTAAAGCTATGTAATTCAGATTAAGAGCTGTGAGTGATTTTGTCTTTGCATTTTGTTGTTTGATTAACTAATGTAATGGCCCAAGCGCTAGTCTGTCACTTTAAGACAATATATTGACACACATCGGATTTTCTTCCAACTGTTCTCATCCACTTAAGACATTAAATGTGTTTAAGTAAATACTCTCCAAGCCGGCCATTTGGACATATTTTGTGTGTATTTGATCGTTTGGATGCGCCCAAAGCTCAAAGTATAATTAGCTTGTCAGTTTTGGAGCGCGCCGCGTACACACATTTCAGCCTAGGGAACAGCGTCTCTTATGCGGATTGTGCTTTCCACGTTTTATTATCAAACATGTCCCATAATGTAGCAACAGTGTAAGACGGCCTTTTTTCAACAATCACCGATTGTGCTGATTCTGACTTTAAGTTTGGGTTTTAGGGAGGAACGAATGTGCACCACTGTGAAGGGAAAAAAGTTGCGCTAGAAGAAATGCGGCTATAATCCTTAAAAGCCTAAATCTAAATAAAAATTTTTTATTAGCTTAATAAAACAGCCACAGGCCTAAAGTGTAAGCAGACGTTTGAATGTTTAGTTCTCTCCTCTATCATAATTAAGCAGGGCTTTCATGTTGTGCGTGCTGAAGCTCCTCCGCACGAGAGCGATCTCGCTTCTGAGTTGCGAATAGCAAAAATGCATCATAGACAAATGTTTGAATATCATTGCATATAAAAACAGCTGGCGACTTTGCAAGAATTTGCAAGATAATGTATATATAGCAAAAATAAATGTATGTGTGTTTTCTTAATTTCTCTAGTACCGATAGCAGAACCGTTAACGTCAGAGCTTATCGATACTCCGGTCTTTCATAATTTAGCCCCGGGACTGATTAAATACCGGATTTCGGTACCCATCCCTAGTCGTGACCCGTGTCTGAAGCATACATTGAAAAAACACCAACAACACGTTGGCCGGCAACAGCCCATGACGTCACTACCGGTGCGACTATTAGTATAAACAGGCGCCGGGAGAACATGTCATTCACTTCTTCGTCTGAAGCTTGCGTTCAAAGCATGGCAGGAAGCCTAGAAGACGCAGTGTCTCGTTCCCTACTCAGGGAACCATGGTTACATAAGTAACCTGAGACGTTCCCTTTCAAGGGAGCTTCGAACTGCATCCTCTAGGGGTCGCTATGGGGAACGGTATACCCACGCCGCCATGCTGAGGGGAATGCAGGCCAGAACCATGGCGAGCACTAAGTACCAACTTTACCATTTTCATGGTGAGCTGCCCCTGGGACGTCAGACGGCTGTCCGTGACTTTTTCCCCTACGGCCAAAGGCCTAGGCTACATACCCAAACTTACCTGTTAGGGCCAGACTCTTGGGCCCGGGGTAGAGCTCCAGGCTTGGAATCAAAATGGATTCCTTTAAGGGGATACAACCAAGAGCCTAGTATCATACTAAGTCTTGGCCTGTCACACAGGGGCTACCGCTTGTTGCATAAGCTCTGAAAGGAACTGTCTCAACATACCCCTAGTAGCAACACCCTGTTAAAGTAAGTATCCTAGGCTGCCTAGGTGGAGTGGCGCCCAAGATGAACACGGCTCTAACCAGCTCAAGAAAGGGCATGAACCGCGCGAAGCCCTCACCATATAGGATTTTAGAAAAGAAAGCAAAGAACTAGTGTGCGAACTTACCACAATGTGGATTTTAGAAAGTGCACAAAGCCTTCACGTGCACACTTACCATAACATGGATTTTAGGATACCATTCTAAGGGGCTCTCGTGGCACTCTGAAAGAGCAGCTCATAGATGGAATCGTGCATCCCAAAACCAATATGTTTGAGAGTCACCAACTCGATCTAAGGTATAAAGCTGGATTGGCTAGCAATAAATCTCTAGCTGATGGGGGCAAACACCCAGCTCTCAAACGAGAGGGGAGTTCGACCTACCAAATGTTCCAATGCTGGAACAGCTAGAAATAATTTACTTAGCTGAGGGAGCAACACACCCAGCTCTCAAATGAGGGGGGGGGGGGGGGGGTGGCGCCACTGGAAAAAGTAACCTGAGACGTTCCCTTTCAAGGGAGCTTCGAACTGCATCCTCTAGGGGTCGCTATGGGGAACGGTATACCCACGCCGCCATGCTGAGTGGAATGCAGGCCAGAACCATGGCGAGCACTAAGTACCAACTTTACCATTTTCATGGTGAGCTGCCCCTGGGACGTCAGACGGCTGTCCGTGACTTTTTCCCCTACGGCCAAAGGCCTAGGCTACATACCCAAACTTACCTGTTAGGGCCAGACTCTTGGGCCCGGGGTAGAGCTCCAGGCTTGGAATCAAAATGGATTCCTTTAAGGGGATACAACCAAGAGCCTAGTATCATACTAAGTCTTGGCCTGTCACACAGGGGCTACCGCTTGTTGCATAAGCTCTGAAAGGAACTGTCTCAACATACCCCTAGTAGCAACACCCTGTTAAAGTAAGTATCCTAGGCTGCCTAGGTGGAGTGGCGCCCAAGATGAACACGGCTCTAACCAGCTCAAGAAAGGGCATGAACCGCGCGAAGCCCTCACCATATAGGATTTTAGAAAAGAAAGCAAAGAACTAGTGTGCGAACTTACCACAATGTGGATTTTAGAAAGTGCACAAAGCCTTCACGTGCACACTTACCATAACATGGATTTTAGGATACCATTCTAAGGGGCTCTCGTGGCACTCTGAAAGAGCAGCTCATAGATGGAATCGTGCATCCCAAAACCAATATGTTTGAGAGTCACCAACTCGATCTAAGGTATAAAGCTGGATTGGCTAGCAATAAATCTCTAGCTGATGGGGGCAAACACCCAGCTCTCAAACGAGAGGGGAGTTCGACCTACCAAATGTTCCAATGCTGGAACAGCTAGAAATAATTTACTTAGCTGAGGGAGCAACACACCCAGCTCTCAAATGAGGGGGGGGGGGGGGGGGGCGGACCCCCGCA
>NW_015505623.1:136862-217084 GCF_001515645.1 Sinocyclocheilus grahami
TCTCAACGAGAGAGGGGGCTCGCACAGCATGATCGTTAGAAATCAGATGGTAAGCGTACTGCAAGCTAGCCAAAAAACTCAGAAGTGAAGGGCCTATGTTCACCTGATGCTGCTGGTTCCAGGTGCTCTGGGAAAAACAGAGAACTCAACTCTCACATGAGAGGAGAACTCTGAATTCAGAAAGAATAGCGCACTCATAGTCAAACCTTTGGTAAAAGGGGAGCACTGCTAATATTACCACGAGAGTAGCCCACGGAGCGAACCCGGGAGCTCGATAGGAAGCAGCATGCTCATAGTAACCCTCAATGGTGGGGGGAGCGATACTTCCAAGTGTGTCTAATTAGAGACACACTGGTTGAGTGGAGCCCAAGGTACCGGGGTCTAACCAACTCAGAGAAAGGGAACGAAGTTATAACACGTAACCCTTACCGTACAGGATTTCAGAAAGTGCGCAAAGTCTAGCGTACATACTTACCACTTATGAGGATTTTAGAAAGTGCGCAGCGTGCACACTTACCACTACTGTGGATTTTAGAAAGTGCGCAGCGTGCACACTTACCACTACTGTGGATTTTAGAAAGTGCGCAAAGTGTTCAACGTGCACACTTACCACTATGTGGATTTCAGAAAGTGCACAGAGCTTAGCGTGTGAACCTACCATAGCATGGATTAATCTTTCCAGGCATCTGATCACAGATACTCGGAGGTACTGGGCCAAACGGGAGAGGCAAACTCAAATACGACCCTCTAAGGTGAGGGGACCACTGCCTGAGAGAGCATACACAAGAAGGTTCTCGCAAATGCTACCTATACTTCCCGCTCGATGCCTCAGCAAGAGGGGATATCCTGGAGCCCGGACATCCAGGAATTTTTTGCAGTGTCGTGCCGGGGGCCTGATGATCAAGAAGGCTCCCACAGAAGCCTCTGACCTGGCCGCATGATTCAGGAAGCATGAAGCTGGAACCAGGGCTAACATACCGGCTGGACATAATGTCGACGAGTGAGGTAACACTGCAAGTCGAGCACCTGGTTTCTGAATCCAGCAAAGGTGTACTCACAGAGGACCTACCTTAGAGAGGACAGAAACACACAGGTCCTGGAAAACACTGCAAAGAAATCTCACAGAAGGATTATACACATATAACCACCAGCACATTAAATACATACCGGTATATATATATATATATATATATATAGAATGGATCATACTCACCCACCATGGTTCCCGCGCCGGACCCCCGCAAGAAACAACCTGAAGAAGCCTCTAGTCCAGACAATCAGTAAGGTGGTCACTATGAAGCCATAGAACCAACCAAAACATCATAGGTCCAGCATAGGAGACTGTAATGCAGGAAATTCCGACCTAACCTCGGTCAGGTGGAGTGCTGGTGGTTATAGGGGAATTCGGAAGGGGAAGAAAAGGGCAGATGTAAACCCCAGAAGGAAATGAGTAGATACTCAAGTATTACTCTGATCTGGACGAAAGCACTGATGCCTTGTCTGGATCACATCCCTAAGGTCTTGTCTACCTCCCTTTTACCCGCAATTCCTCCTACCCCTACCCGCAGGCGGAGGAGGTGCGTGAGCGGCGACACTAGCCTTCTGTGCCCGTCTCTGATCCTCAGACCGAGATGGACCAGGACTTCTATGTTGTTCGGGATCAGACCTGGACCTTCGTGGAATGAAGGATTTGAAGGCCGCTGAGCGCGCCTCCGCCTCCCTGAACTTCTCGACCACCGTCTCAACGGAGGTACCGAAAAGTTCGGAAGGCGAAACTGGAGGATCGAGAAGAAAGCCCCTCTTTTTCTTATCCGATATCTGCCAGGTTCACCCGCAGATGTCTTTCTGTTACTACCATTGCCGCCATAGACCTGCCCATAGCGGAGGCGGCCTGCTTAGTAGCACAGAGAGCAAGATCCGTGGTGCGGCGCAGCTCAGCTACCTCATCAGGAGAAAGGCCCTCGCCTTTATCCAGGTCTTTCAGCAGATCAGCCTGATACGCCTGGAGCACCGCCATAGTGTGCAACGAAGCCACAGCCTGACCTGCTGCTGCGTATGCCCTGCCATTTAAGCGCAATGTATCCTGAAGGGGCTTAGATGGCAAGGAGGGAGTATTAAGGGAGTACGTCTCACCCATAGAGAGATAGCTAGCCAGCGTCTCTTCTACAGGGGGCATCCTCTCATAGCCATTTTTACGCATCGCCTCGATGTTGGCATAACTCATATGCTGGAACCGATAGATGCGTGAGGAAAATGGCCTCTTCCATTCCTTCTCGATCTCAGTATGCAAATCAGGAAGAAATGGAAGGCTCACCTGAGCTAGAGGGTTATGGTCAGAAAGAAAACACTCATCGAGGCAACCTCGCGACATCACTTTCTTGGCCCGCTTCCATGGTAAGTCCAGCCTCGCCGTGGTGCGATCCATAACTTCCAACAGCTCATCATACGCAGGGCAGGAGGATTGGGAAGGTTCAGCCTCAGCCTCTTCACCGTCCTCAGACATCTCCTGCTCCTCCTGGGCTGAACCCAACAGAGCACTGGCCCCCGGATCAGACGATGTTAGAGAAATAACATCATCCTCCAGCGGCTCTCTCTCATCCACAGCCGACGAGCGCGAGAGGGAAAGTCCCTCTTTAAACTTATCGGCCAGGTCCACCTGCGATCCCCACCAGCTCATTCTCCTCCGTGCATCAACAGCGGTGGGTCCTGAACCGCGGGAAGCAGATGGCTGCCCCTCTTTTCTTGAAAAGAGACAAATGAGAGCCAAGCTTTTTCATTGAAAAACACTCACAATGCACGCAAATTGCCCCCTCAAGGACATCGCATGCGTGCTCCTCGCCCAAACAAAAAATGCAGAGATCGTGTGTGTCATCAGGTGTCAAATAGCAACAACACGGATGCACACATCCTCTAAACGTTCTGCTAGTGCTCGCCATAATAATAGGATAGAGATCGCTCTTACCATGTTCAAATGCACGCTTCAAACAAAACAGTCAGTGAAGACGAAGAAGAGAATGACATGTTCTCCCGGCGCCTGTTTATACTAAGTCGCTAAGTAGTGACGTCATGGGCTGTCGCCGGCCAACGTGTTGCTGGTGTTTTTTCAATGTATGCTTCAGACACGGGTCACGACGAGGCGTTCCCCCATAGCGAACCCTAGAGGACGCAGTTCGAAGTTCCCTTGAAAGGGAATCTCCTTGATGCTGAAAAGAGACTCCTTTTAAAGGGGTCATATGATGCTGCTAAAAAGAACATTATTTTGTGTATTTGGTGTAATGAAATGTGTTTATGCGGTTTAAGGTTAAAAAATCACATTATTTTCCACATACTGTACATTATTGTTTCTACTCTATGCCCTGCCTTTCTGAAACACGTCGATTTTTACAAAGCTCATCGGTCTGAAAAGCGAGGTGTGCTCTGATTGGCCAGCTATCCAGAGCATTGTGATTGGCCGAATACCTCAAGCGTGTGACAGAAATGTTACGCCCCTTTACCATATTGTGATGCCCTGTCTGACCGGAGAGAAGAGACAATAACATTCAAACCCATTATAAACGAGGCATCCAGTGGGGACATAGTTAAGGATTATAATGACTTATAATGACTATAAATACTTTCTTTTTACGTGTTGCGTTGCATCGCACTGTGTAAACATAAAACCATGTCTGCATTTGTGATCGGAGAAATGACAAACAACAAGTGCTACTCTACGCTTCTCAAAACTCGCGTTTGAATCGTCAGTGGCAAATTCTTTAAATATAAAAAAACGTACTTGCAGTCTGTGAGTCAGAACAGCCGGCATTGTAGTCTACTCTACCAGAATCAGGAAACAGTCCTCCATAAAATGTGCTGGACACATCTGAATATTTGGGTTAAACTGTTCTGGAACAGTGTTGTAAATACAACTTTTCCAAACAAAGTAGTTTCGCTTTCACAATGAAACAGCGTCACACACCGCGGCCTTGAGTGAGCAGAGGCCGGAGACCTAGAGTGAGCCGCGGCCTAGAGTGAGCAGAGGCCGGTGGGCTTGAGAACGGCGCGGCCAGCGGATTCGACGAAGGAGCGTCCGGCGGGCTTGCGGCAACCACATGTGACGACCCCGGGCTAGACTCCATTTCGTCCACGGTGAAAGCTCCAGGCATGAAGAAGCGGATATCGTCCTTGTTTGAAAGGCCAAACAAAGTAGTTTCGCTTTCACAACAAAACACACAGCGTCTTCACGACATGGCGGCGGTGGCAACAACAATACTACAGCGAAAATAAAAGTTACACCTTCTTTCTTTGCGTGAACATTTGGGCGGCATTATGCAAATCTTCCCACATTGTGACGTAGACATGTGGGGGTGTGTTAGAACGAGCCGTTTTAGGTAGGCGTGGTTGATTCTTAACTTTTATAAATAATATCTCTTTGGATTTGAGACTTTAATCTTTGCAACTTTACAGATCTTCTTTATGCACCAAGAGCTTGTAACACTCCAAAGAGAAAGGAAAAATTGAAATCATATCATATCATATGACACCTTTAAAAACATTAAAAAGTCTATGATGATAGATAGACAGACAGACAGAGAGACAGATAGATAGATAGATAGATAGATGGATGGATAGATAGATAGATAGATAGATAGAGAGATAGATATTTTTCTTTTCATTTTACTACTAATACTACTACTAATTTCAACAAGAAAAAAACCTTATGTAAATTGGATTTCTCAGACAGTGGAGGAGTACTGTAGATGTGTGAAGCAGAGAGCTCTGTTTCCCAACTATAGAGTGAAAATAAAAGCTGACAGTAAGAGCTGGTTGTAAGAAGTGCAGGGAATGTCTTCTAACACTTACGGTAAAAAGGGGGAAGCTCAGACTGCTGGGGGTGGAGGGACGAATGTGAATATAGCAAAACACACTCCAACACATACTTTAGTCTTAATCACACTTCTGCAAAACAACAAATAGTCTACATCTGGGGTTCCCAGTCCTATTCCAAGAGATCTGCCTTTCTGCTCCAACCCTAATCAAACACACCTGAACCAGCTAATTACGATCCTCAAGAACACTTGATAATTACAGACAGGTTTGTTGGAGCAGAGCTGGAACTGAACTCTGCAGGAAGGTAGTTCTCCAGGAAAGGGATTAGGCAACCATGGCCTACAGCTGCTTCCCAAAAAGACAGGAAATAATGTTTGCTTGTGTCCTCATATAAAGAGCACAGAACAAAGGTTAATGTACAGAGAAAATTCCAATTATGATGGAAATGTTATGTATGCCACACATACAAGCACACACGTACAGTTCTCATAAGGTGACCATATGTTCCCGGACATGTACTGTGGCCAGGATTTCTAAATTGCCTAAAATGTCTAGGTTTTGGCTTTGTTAGCCTATGTTTAGATACTTGCTGAAGGTAACGACTGAAAAAGTTTGACCAGGCATTGTACATAATCAACCAATATTGGCATGTGAGAGCATTTCAGTAGGAAAACAAAGCCAAAACCCGGACATTTTAGATACATTTTGAAATCCCAGCCAGGACATGTCCCAGAAAAAGAGAACATAAGGTCACCCTGGCTTACAAATACATATAGTGACCCTAAAACACTTTTAGACACTTAAATTAGCCAGTTCTGCAATTACTTTTTATGCACAAGGTTATTTTTAATGGCGGTAAGAAGGCAGTTCTCCTCATGTTCACACAGGTGTAGGGTTGCCAACTGTTCCGTTTAATATGGAATTGTCCCGTATTTAAGGCATCAGAGAAGCGTTCCGTATGAAAGCTATACGGAATGCAGTTTGTCCCATATTCGCAGGCATACGCCATATGACCATCTAGACCATACAAATAACAAATTAATCATTATTTTTGCACAAATCATTGAATGAATTGCAAACGTAACCACTCAAGGAATGCTTTAAGACCTTGCAGAATCCTCTGCCGCCTGGTTGCTCCCACTTCACAGCGAGCGGGGCTCATGCTAACGACAATCCCCTTCACCATCCGAGTTTTGATTTCGCCAAATCAGTTTGGATGAATGCAAAGAACGTGATTATTGACCATAAACACAACACCCTAGGCAAGAAATCTACCTGACGGAAGACGTCTTTCAGTATTGTAAGTTAACGTTGTTAGATAGAGAAACAAAATTACATATTTTTAAAATTGTAACTTCTAGCATATTCCTAAACCTGGACCTCATTAATATTGAAGAACAAATTCAAGCACCAAAAGCAGTCCACACACTCCAAGTTCTCTTTAATTGAAAAATATTAATTTTCATGAATTCATAGGCTACATGGTTGCAATAAAATTTTAGTTCAAAATTTTAAATGTCATTGTTTAAAAACAATGCTTTATTGATTGAAGTTTCATAGACGTTCAGTTGTTATACTTTCAAATTTTATGCCATAGGCTATTGTATGTAATTTCACTGTATATTCACCTCCTAAATTACTACACCACTTTCAGGCCGATGCTTTGTGTATAACGTGTGACATTTTTTGTATGACATTAAACTTTATTTTTAGAATAATTGTACATAGGTTAAGCAAAACAAATGTGATTATTTCTGAGAAACTTTTATAGACATACTTAACTGTAGACACGGAAATTACATATTCTATGTGATGCAGAACAAATATTTTGAGCGTCCCTTATTCTGTCCCTTATTTTCCTATAAAGAATCACAGTTGTCCCTTATTTTCATTTTCTGAAGTTGGCAACCCTACACAGGTGTCCCACACAGTTGTATGTTCTCACATTAACTGTGAACATCCTTTTTTGGCACCACTGTATTTGAAATGCACCAAAATAAGAATAATTTTGAGGTCTAGCTGCTAGAGAAATCAATGTAAGGTTTGTGTGAGGTACACTGGTCACATACCAAAATACTCCTCAGAGGGGGGATTGTCCATGTCATACAGCATCTTCTTAGTCAGACGGTCCAGTTCCTCCTCAGGATGACCCTAAAACACAACAAAGATACACGCCGCGGTTATACATAATGTACACTCTCAATCACACAGTAATCATGCAAAATGTATAGGAGCACAAATCTCACAAACATAATATAAAACACGGTGTCATTTACCATAACAAGATAACGGCAGGCTAATTAATGATGGGTTGATGCAACAGATTTTCATGGATGTGCACAAGCCTCTCTTAATTAGAAGGATCATCAGCCTAACAAGGTCATCAGTCTAACAAATAACTCAGACGTCAAGACTGTTGCTGAGGTTTCAGAAGTTAAAGTGAAGGCCTAGTCCACACATACATGGATATTTATATAAAAGGAGTTTTTCCTCCTTCGTATAAAAAACCCCCCGCAAAAACATGCTATGAAATGCTGTCAAGAGCATTCCAAACTAACAGGTGGCGATATAACTCTAACCCTAAAGCCATGTTGGCCAATCAGAAGCCTGAAAAAAAAAGTTTTTTTCTGGTTGTTTTCGGTGTACACTCCGATATCACAAACCAAAATCTCCTGTTTCACACCCCTCCGGCTACATGACAACACTGCAAGTGGAGTTTCTGAAAATCTTCACTCTGGCAGGAGTTTTCAAAAAGGTTTGTTTTCAGTGACCTGATACTGTGTTTGCATGTGGACGCAGGGGCGTGTCTAGAGGGAATACTTGCTGTATGAACGTGCAACGGGAGTCAAGCCCGTATTCCTTACTAGTAACCATAGAGACAGTGACCAAAGTAAAATCAAAGATGGCGACGTCCATAAAACTGAAAGTCTTATCACTTTCTGACATGACAAGAGTCCAATCGAGCCGCGAGTTCATTCGTCAAATCTTCATTAATCAACATCAGCTTTTGAATTTGGGTGGAGAGCAGAGCATTTGAATCGCATGCAGAACACAAAACTGACGGGCTCTAAACGTTCAAATGACACACAGCTCATTTCACTGTCATTGTAAGTTGCTGAAAACAGACATAAAAACATGCAACACACGGTAGACGCGTTGCGGCAGAGCGGCTCCCTCTCGCACTGATGTGACCATAGGTGGAAATCCCGGGGGGTTCGGGGGGGACAGGACCCCCCCATCTGAGGGTTGTCCCCCCTCAAAATATGATTAAAAACCAGCTGTGTATTGTAAATACCAATGTTTTACACTTTAAATAATTGTGTAGGCAGTAAAACAACACAAACGGGGCAAAAATGCATTTTAAGTTTAGAAACATTTTGCGTCTCCCCCTCCCTTGCCTCACAGTGCTTTGGTCCAAATGCCTGCTTTCCTCTTTTACATCACCTACACCAGGGGTGTCAAACTCAGTTCCTGGAGGGCAAAACAGACATAAAAACATGCAACACACGGTAGACGCGTTGCGGCAGAGCGGCTCCCTCTCGCACTGATGTGACCATAGGTGGAGGTTCGTCTGAGGGTTGTCCCCCCTCAAAATATGATTAAAAACCAGCTGTGTATTGTAAATACCAATGTTTTACACTTTAAATAATTGTGTAGGCAGTAAAACAACACAAACGGGGCAAAAATGCATTTTAAGTTTAGAAACATTTTGCGTCTCCCCCTCCCTTGCCTCACAGTGCTTTGGTCCAAATGCCTGCTTTCCTCTTTTACATCACCTACACCAGGGGTGTCAAACTCAGTTCCTGGAGGGCCGCAGCCCCGCAGACTTTAGTTCCAAACCTGCTCCAACACACAAACCATGTAGTTTTCAAATAAGGCCCTGTCCACACGAAGACGCGTTTAGCTGTATACGCTTACATTTTGTATCGTATAGGCATTTCGTCTAGACAGATCCGGTTTTCTGACGATTTGTGCTACCCGCTCAGATTGTGCTACCCCTATTAAAAAGATAGGTAGCACAAAACGATAGCGAAAAATGCTACCTATCAGATTGTGCTACCAGCATCTTATTCATGTGGTTTGAGGCTTTTTTAATGTCCATACCTACCCCTACCCTAAACCTACCCGTCCACACCTACCCTTACCCCTAAAACAATGTAAATATATTTTTGGTAGCACAATCTGATAGGTAGCATGTTTCATCAGTACACCAGTGTTTTGGGAGAGTGAACCCGATATTTTTTGAAACCGGGTCCCAGAGCGGATAAATCTGAAAACGACGCCCTTGCGTTTTCGTGTGTACAGCGTCAGCATCAGCCCACGTCTCGCCCCTAGTCAGACACCGCTACGTCACGTAACAGCAACAAAAACATGAACAAACACTGAACGATTGTCTTTTTATTAACTAACACTAACACAGATTAATAAATGTATTGTTCCATGTTCGTTTGTATACCGCTATAAAAATCGTGTTCCGGGGGCTAAAATACATGTTATTGGGGTCGCTTCAACCTGCAGACACGAAAAATAACCCACGGCAACAGTGATAAAGTAGCCCAATTCCACGGGAAAACCACGGACTTGGCAACACTGTATTAACGTCTACAACGGACACAAGCGCTGTCGCGGCACGACCACAACAGCTTGACGTTGTCTAATTTGGCACAGTCTCCCCACTACACTAATAGTAGTAAGGCTTTCCTCTGTGCATACATATCCTTACAAGTACAATTTTAGCTATATTATTTGTGTCCCCTTCAAAAATTGCTCTTAAGAAATTTTATGTTTATTGTCCCCCCCAACTGTTAGATGAAATTTACGCCCCTGGACGTGACAGACAACTAGTTGTCCAGTCCTGTTCCGTTCACACAGCGCGTGTGTTCCGAGAATGCGGTTGTGAGTCCTAAAAATGTACGGGTGTGAGTTCGGTTACAGAATGCGGTTGTCACACCCGTAAATAACCAAACTGTGTGTGAACGCAACCGTATTAAGGACTCAGATACAGGATTGACAACCGTATTCTGCTGCTGTGTGAACGTAGCCTATAGTAAAATAGTAATCGAGTGAAATATTAATACAATTTAAAATAATTGTTTTCTAGTTTAACATTAAGTGTTCCTGTGATTGCAAAGCTGAATTTTCAGCCGCTATTACTCCAGTCATGAGTATCACATGATTCTTCAGTAATATGTTGATTTGGTGCTCAATTAGCATTTTTTATTATCATCATAGTTGAAAATGTTTTTTTTTTTTTTTTTTTTTAATTGTGAAGCATTTTATTTGAATCTTTTGTAATAATGTAAATGTCTTTACTGCCACTTTTGATCAATTTAATGCATTTTAATGTAATCCATTTTTATTTCTTTAAAACCCATAACATTGATGGGAAAAGTATAATCTACATTACCATACTGTACAAGTAATTAATGTTTCAGACAAAGACTTATTATTATTGTTGTTGTTGTCTTATATGACAGTGGTCAAATATGTGCTTAATAAAGACAGCAAAACAACTTATTTTTGTATTAATCGTTTTAAAGATTTAGCAAGTGACTTGAATGCAGTCTTGAGGTCAAAGAAGACTTTACCTTACAAATCACATGGTTTGTGCCTGAGCGTGTCTGAGAGACACAGCGACAGTGGAAACATTTTAAATTGCCATGTTCAAATCTCATCTGTTGAGGATGTCAAGAAATTTCAGGCTTAAGAGTTTATATACTAGTGGTAAAGAAATTGCATATTACAGCTATAATTTAGGCAGAAATAGGAACTACTCAAATTATCACGCCTCTGTTTGACGTTTTGTTTAACCAAACGATCAAAATGACCAAGCCAGGTGATTCACAGACAGACTGACAAAATAACAATCAGAATCCTAACCAAATGTCAGGGGTTTTGCATCCAAAACCATTAAAGATCATACAATGACAATTTACCGGTGCAAAATAAGGTCAAACAGGAAACCGCTCCAAAAAAACATCAACAACCCTGTTCAATTACAAAAAACACACAGTTCTGCAAATCACCGGGGTTAAAGAAAAATGGAGCCAGAAGTTAACACAGGATATCCCAATATGAGAAGGGCTCAGATAAAAGCACCAATTACAGACACAAATCACAACCTTTGGTTCCCTCCCTCTGACCAACAGACACAAAACGCTCTGCCTTAGTTTAGCAACAACTTTATCAACCCTGAAGTTGTTCACCCATGCAGTTCCTTCCTCCATGGCAAGTTTTAGTGGTGTTCTATTTCTTGTCACAAGTTCTTGCACCAATCTGCACGCTGTCAGGCCTGTGAGACACGTTTTGTCAGTAAGATACAGACCCAGTGACAGCATTTCACACAGACGGTGGGAGGAAAACTAATGAAAACTTTCATGTGGCCAAAGCCCACACAAAACATTTAATTCAGCATATCTCCGCTTCCTGTAGACAGCTAATTATTATGGTGGGGGTTAATTACTTGTATATGGACACAGAATATTGTGGATGGATGCAAACAATCAAGGAGTGCTCAGGAAACTTTCTGCAGATCTATTTGTTAACCTGTGTCTGGGTATCCAGGTGGACCCATATCCCTTAACAGAATGAGGGGCTTCAATGTTTTCAAGAACTATGATGTGTAGTTTCTCATTTGAGTTTTCTCATTCGCTGTTGTTTGTGACAATTTGACATGTAATTTAACAGTCTGAGTGGGCACAGTGGATTATTGTGGGCAAGAAAAACAACTAATTAAAAAGAATGCTGTATGTAATTATATCTCCATATGTACTACTTGTATAATAAACTGTTATTTATATAGATTAGCATTTGCATTATATTTAGCATTACAGAATTAAACATATGCATACACTTATACCCCACAAACACAAACCACATTGGATGTCCTGGCCTTTGGATCTGTGACTAATGTGTGAATGAAGAAAATGTAATTAACAAAAGAATTCCCTGCTGCAGAAAACACAATATTTTTATATTAAACAAACTGTGGGAATATGTACAGTATATATATATATATATGTATATGTATGTCCATGTGCTTTTACCAACTATGAGGGAAAACAAAAGCAAGTTGTAAGGGGCAATTCCCTATTGTGTGTTCCTGAGTGCAAGTTTGTGGAGGGTGACCATGACCATGTTAGATTTATTAGATTAATAGATTTATTGATTTCTGTGCATGTTTAAACACTAACGTTCAAAAGTTTGGTAAGATTTTTTAATGTTTCAGAAAAAAGTCTCTTATGCTCACCAGCGCTGTATTTATTTGATCAAAAATACAGTAAAAACAGTAATATTGTCAAATATTATTACAATTTAAAATAACCGTTTTCTGTTTTAATATATATTTTTTAATTTAATTTATTCCTGTGATGGCAAAGGTAATTCAGTGTCACATGACCCTTCAAAAATAATTATATGCTGATTTCGTACTATTATCACAGTTGAAAACGGTTGTGCTGCTTAATATTTTTGTGGAAAGCATGATGAGGAGTTAAAAAAAAAACAGCATTTATTTAATATAGAATTTTCCGTAACAATTTAGAAGTCTTTACTGTCACTTTTCAGAAGTCTAATGCATTCGCGCAGAATTAAAGTATTAATGAATTAATTTCTTAAAAATAAACAAAAATACTTAGTGAGACCAAACTTTTGAATGTTAGTGTAATCCTGGGTGGTACAGATTAGTTATAGACTATTGTGAAAAATCAAGTTATTGAAGAAATGTGTTTTGGAATGAGTGGGATTTTACAATTACATATCTGTGAAATTGTTACAGGCATGCATGAGTATGAATGTGTTGATTCAATTACTGCCCAATTTTACTAAAAAGCAGCAAAATAAATTATATGAGAAATATGCTGAATATTTCAATAGCTACATCTTTTTCAGAATAAAGGCTTAACCAGAATGTGGACCTTAAACAGAAAATTATGTGCATGTAATTGGGGCCAGCGACTGAAATGTCATTGTATTTATTGGCTGCTGAAACTGGATTGCAGGTGGTTAGCGAATAAGACATGTTTTTGCATTAAAGTACCATGCACAAAAGTGACGCTCACCCTAACCATTTAGTAAAATGGCCTGTCTTTCATGTGACAGTTGTGAGTTAATTCAAAATCAAGACAGGAGTGCAAGAGAGAGTGACAAACAGAGGGTGGTAAGGCGTAAACAGACTTCTGAACAAAATTTTACTGAATAAAGCCTCACAGTACTGCCACTCTGTGCCGTGAGATGAAATACTCACTTGAGTGAAAAAGCACATCTCTCACAAGCTCAAAGCGCACTGCGCTGGTCTTTCAAGAACATAGTTAGGGTTTGCATTACTGCGAGCATGAGGTCACTGTTCTCTCTCATAAAAATGATTCCCTGAAGAGTAATTTCCTCCTCTTCTTCCAAAAGGAACAAATGATTGTGATATTCATGTGCCTCTGAAAGGTGTGATTTCCCTGGCTTGTATTGGACACTGACTGTAATCTAAAGACTAGGTAGTTGCTTGATGAATGTTTCCTTTGGCAACCCTCTAATCCCCCCATAAATAAAAGCTGACTGATAATCTTTTTGTTAATTAATCAGTATGAACACATTCTGTACACTCTGACAATACCGTGGCACACCTTCCTTAGTTTATGTCAAAAGAAAAGTTCAGCCGAAAATGAAAATTCTGTCATTATTTACTCTGACAATAACATTTAACCTCATTGGTTCTCTTGTTTGTCAAGTGACCTAATTATGATGTCAGCATTCAAAAACCATTGAGGTTTGATATAAATTATGTGTTGCCATATTTAATTAAGGCTCTGTATACATGAGTTGATCAATGTTTTGATTTGATAAGAGAGTGCAAAATCACTTACAATATCATTCTTTTTTTTTTTTACAGAAATCAATACTTTTATTCAGCAAGGATGCATTACACTGATCAAAAGTGACAGTAAAGGCATTTATAATGTTGCTGTAAAAATGTATTAATGATGTGTTGCCATATTTAATTAAGGCTCTGTATACATGAGTTGATCAATGTTTTGATTTGATAAGAGAGTGCAAAATCACTTACAATATCATTCTTTTTTTTTTTTTACAGAAATCAATACTTTTATTACACTGATCAAAAGTGACAGTAAAGGCATTTATAATGTTGCTGTAAAAATGTATGTAACTTTGTTAATCAAAGAATCTTGAAATCCTGAAAAAAACGTACCATGGTTTTAACTAAAATATTAAGCAGCACAACTGTTCAGTGTTGATAATAATACAAAATTTTACTTGAGCACCAAATCTGCATATTAGAATGATTTCTGAAGGATCATTTGACACTGAAGACTTGAGTAATTCATTACTGAGAATTTAGCTTGGCCATCACAGAAATAAATTACATTTTAATACTAAAATAGAAAACAGTTATTTTAATTTTATTTATTTATCCCCCCCCACTCCCCCCACTCCCCCCACTTAACTTCAGAAGATTTGGATTAAACCACTTGCAGTTATATGAATACTTCATACTACATTTACATCCTTTATGGTACTAACAATTTTTGGACCACATTGACTCAAATATAATCTTTTCTGTTTTGCAAATGAAAGAAAAACAATATACAGGCTTGGAGAGAGTATATTAGCAAATAATTACAGAATTTAAATTTTTGAGTGAACTATCCCTTTAATGTGCTTTACTAAAATGTAATCAGCTAATAATCTATGTTCCACTGAGGAAAATTCATCAAAATGGAAAGTCTGATAGAACAATGGTTGTTTGGATGTGAGTAGAAGTAGAAAGGGGATGTATAATGACTTGGTGATGAGCCAGAGGGGGGCACAGGTGGAGGAAAGGAGGTAAGGATGAGGAGAAGACTCAGTCAGAGGCTATAAACCTCGACTCTCATGCTGGGTTATCGGCATTCTGTCAGGGGCCATTACACACCACATTGCTGGTGTGTGTTCACCTGCTGCCCCCCACAGGGAGCATGCTCAGTGGGGCCATGGACTAAACACCAACCCCAAACCCCCACCTACTGCACCAAATTGCTTTTACCCTCTGCTGAACATCAGTTTCTGCATTTCCCAGTTCTTAGCTCTCATTCCCTAGCTCTCCATGACAGAATATTTAGAAGCAGGAAAAGAAAATATGCAACAAAAAGTTTTTTGGACCTTTATACCTTCTGCTAGTATTTGGGGTTGCCAAGCACCCTTTAGAAAACGGGAAAGGGGAGATTCTTCTGCGGACAACTAAAATGAAACATCTTGGCTTCTTTTATTGATAAAATTTAACACAAAACTTAAACTCAGTGTATCACAATGAGCAACCGCATGATGTGTTATATCTCGACAAAGAAATTCTGCACTTAAATGTAAAATTTCCCTTTCTGTCATGATACATGAGGGCAGAAAAATGCCTTCACCTCTCACTGTAACCCATTTGTGTGAGGATTAAGAGGAGATGGACCTTTAGAATATTAGCTCATGCCTGGCAATCATAATGATGGTTAAATATTACAAATTAAACTATGAAATATTGTCAATGATGTGATGCTACTAATGCAGTTCACACAAACAATAATTTAATACTTCATACTTACTTTCTAAGAAAAATAAATGATGTATTAATTTGTATTATTATTATTTTATTTTATACATGCGGTGCAAGTAGCATGCAGTAAATAAATAAATAGAAGGAAAAAGACCCCTGCAGACCCTCATAACTGTGTGTCAAGGTCAATAAAGCTTATAAAATGTCAAATAATTTGACCTTTTAATAAAGGGAAGGTTACTTCAGTTTGTAAAATGACATGTGGTATGACTTCCCAAAACATGATATTTATTCATTAATAATTATGGATTTATTAATAATATTCATGATTAATAATTCATGATATTTTACACTATATTTATTTTGAAATGTGTAAGAAAAATACAATTTACCTTACAAATAATAATATGTATTATTATTTATACAAATTTATATTAAATATAATTAATTATTATTATTTTACTACAAAGTACAAACTTTTTTTCAAAACCACATGAAAGCAACAAGAATACAAACATATTTTAAACTAGTTTTTTTAAAATTATTATTATTGTATACACTCTTTTCGATGACCCACTTGTAATACGGTTCCACAATAGGTTACACTGTAATATATTATATAAGTTGTAAATAAAACAAAGATTATTGGAGTGTTTACAAGAAAATGTTATTTCAGTCTTTCTACTTCCAAATTTCATGTTTAATTTAATGTGTTACTTGCCATTACTTTGTAATTATTTCTGAAATGTACTATCAATTTCTGAGTGAAAATTGTTTCTACATCAAATAATTCTCCTTTTCGATGCATAGAAATGTCTTAAAATATTTTAATGCATTACAGTAACGTTTAAAGCAAGAATTTTGCAGATTTGCCACCATTCTTTTGGCATCTTAATTCCCATTTTGACCTTGTTTATAATACTTGGAACCTAAGTACAGTGTGTGTGGGGGGGGGCATTTAGGCATTCTATGGTATGAGGCATTAAGTGAATATGCGTGAAAATAAATAAATAAAATACACCTGCAAAGGACAGTCGGCTACTGCAGAGCGGGAGAAAGCAAAGAAAAAGCAACAGAGGCAAAAACAAGCTCAAGGCCACCTAGCGAGGAGCTAGCAAACACAGAAATACAAATACACACACGCAGAAAGTATACATTTGCCTCTGCATAAAATGGGTCATGCTGTTTTCTGCTCTAATTAAAAAGTAAGTAAAAGTAAAACACAACAGGCAAGTCTGAAGAACTGTGATGATGGAGAGCTGTATGAACAGAGAAAACATGGCATTGATCATAATTAAAAAGAAAGATCAAGGAACTTCCACTATTGGAAGTCCGCACTGACATGAAGAGCATATGAAAATGCTCCGCTCCGAGAAAATCACTTTTCGCCTTGACGTATGTAGCTTGTAATATATGATGCTTCTCTCTCTGCATGACGGAGGTGAGCGTGTGTCTGTGTTTAAAAGTAGGTCAGGTTTTGGAAACTGACACATCTCCATGCTAACAGATAAGAGCAAATCTGAAGTGCTAAGAGCAGCCCTAGAAAAAGAAAGCCAGCTAGAGGAAGAGGGAGAGACACGGAGAGGTAGTGAACGGGTTATAAGAGATGTTCATCGAGGGTTCATCACGGCGAGGGGAGCATAAGTGACAGTTAGCTGTTCTTTTTTTACCTATCATTACACACACACTCACAAAAAAATCACTAAACATTGTCTTTGAACACATCCTCTTGTGCTCTTTCGGCGCGGCTGTAATTGCCGGTCGTTATGTTGTTCTTGCCTTTAGTAAAGGTGTCATTTATTTATATTTAAACACTGGTGGGGAGCGTAATGAACAACTACACAGGTTCGCACCTAAAATCAGTGTGCTGGCTCTCTCTCCTTGTGGCTCACTGGTTTGGACTCCCTATCATTTGCCCGGCATGAAGAGAGTCAGTCCTTCCCATCAACTGACAACAAACTCTAGGCAAATGACAGATGATTTGAATGAAGGTCTGAAGGTTATCTCCTGTCCAATAACTAGCACGCCAAATCATCTACTCCACAGACAAAACACCCAGCTATGAGCGCGATGCTTCCTGTCTAAGTGTGTTCAGCTGTACACACACACAAACACACAGAATATGATGGGAGACTGAGGGTTAAAACAGTGCGGTCCAGCACAGATGGGAACTAGAGCATGGTGAGGGCTGGAAAGTGACAGCCTGCTGTAAGAGATGCCGCTCAGCAGGGGTCGCTGTTATGCAGGGAGGATAGTACAGTAGCATACAGTATACCCAGACACCCAAACACAATAATCTTGATGACAAAAGGATATATTGGGCACATTTCTTCCTCTGGAAAGTAAACTTTCTTGAGACACACTTTTCACACGCTCACTGGTTTAATTTGTCTACTAACATTGTTGAACAGTGTATATACATGCATCACAGGAGAATTCTATCATTAACGGTATATTGTTCTAAAATCTGGTGATAGCCAGACTAAAATAATTAATTTTATTCAGCAGGGGTGCACTGAATTGTGACAGTAAAAATATTTTTTATGTCAAAAAATATGTTACAAATTTTCAATTTCAAATAAATGCTGTTTATTATTAAATGCTTTCTATTCATCAGAAATCCTAAAACCACCAAACATTGTCTTTGAACACATCCTCTTGTGCTCTTTCGGCGCGGCTGTAATTGCCGGTCGTTACGTTGTTCTTGCCTTTAGTAAAGGTGCCATTTATATATTTAATCACTGGTGGAAAGCGTAATGAACAACTATACACAGGTTTGTTATTTACTGTCTGATTTCATTATTTGTATAAAGTTTTTTCATAAGCGCTATTTTCATAAGCACTATTTTGTTACCCATATATATATATATATATATATATATAGGCCTGTCGCAATAATCAATATATCGACTTATCGTGCAATATATGTGCATGACCTCAATTATTTTTGGTGATGCAATATATTGCCCATTATATTCACTTAAAAATTAATGTCACCGTGTTTTTTACATTCCACTTGTGCCTGTGTCTTTTGCAGCTTCTCGTATATAACGTGGTGCAGTCATGATGAGGTGCTAGTTCAAATTAAAAAAATGCTTCTACAAAAAAAGTTTCATCTGCAGATATGATCTTGTTTAGGGATCTGTACTTTTGTGCATACAGACATCTGACTGCTAAGTAGGGATTGTGTTTTTCAGCAATACAGTGCACCCTTAATTTACAGAGAAAAGAAGGTCCGGGAAAAATCTGTAGATGGAAAAATCTCCATACAAGTTCTATGTGCATTTTTCTTTTTTTCTACTTTTTGTTAGTACATGTTTATTTACTATTTATTCAAGTTTTTTAAGGTATCTAATATTTTAATACTTAATCTAAATATTCTTAAAAATTAAAAGTTTGTTGTCATTTGGAAGTGTGTAGGCCTTCTTGCATTATTATGCTGTTACATTATGATTATATACTGTATTCAGTGGCATAAAATGGTCATAAAAGGCATGATCCTCACTGACAATCATTTCTAATTTGGTAACCAAGCACACTAACTTTTGACAAGACTTGATACTGTTGGTTGGGATGGAAATTATGCAAAACTTTGTACTGAACTGATATAAATAATTAGAAACATTAAAAATGGAAATTTTTGAAATGATTATATTGATTATGATTAACATAGTTTAAATTATCAAACATTTTAATATGTAATGATCCTTTTCTGATTAATTTTCACATTTTAAGGTTACCTGGATCTTGGACAAAGGCAATACATACATACATAATTATTTATTTATTTAAATAAATAAATATTTCATATACAGTTTAAGTAACATTTATTTGAAATATATATTTGTCCTAAAAAGAATCTTGCTGTAAAAACATTATTATATTATATAAATTCTATAAATAAATACATAAAGTAACACACACACACACACACACACACACACACACAGGCACTTGTGATTGACTTTACAAAGTGTTTGGTGATTACATAATGAAACGGATACTTGAGATTTACAAGGACATGATTAGTATTAACAGTTCAGTATTACCAGTATAAATGTGGACTGTATCAGGACATAGGTGGGATGTAGTAGTTGGGGGTCTACAGAGCTGCAACCCATAGGGAGAGGGGAGAAAGTTGGGGTAGAAGTGAAACCTAATTCATAGACATCCTTCCAGCATCCTGTCAGATTGGTCATTTAAACTTTACACTTTCAAACATTCAGCAACTACAGACCAACTGCAGAGGCCCACAGCTACATCGATAACCAACCAATTTTAGATCTCACCAATGCATTGCCAAAACATTTAATTGATCACCTGTCACAAGGTTTGAGTATGACTATCATTAACCAGAGAGATCAGCTAAATGAGAGTAAGGGAATTCTGTCTCAACACTGACAAGGTGAGAAGGTGTCAGCAAAATGTCTGCAAACAGACTTTTGAACTCTAGTTAGTTTAAAGTTTTAAAGTTTTTTTTAGGAGAAACAGATTATACACACAAAGTTGACCTTTAAATGTCATCATGTCTCCCTGAAAGTGTCAATTTGGCTTCCATTTTGAGTTTTTCTTAAGCTGAAGAAATAGCCAGAATTTCATGCTTTCCCAAACAATGCTGGACTGCTGACCAAATTATTTCTGCAAACTCAAGTTTCCTTTTTAGTTTATTATCATTCAATGTTCTTCTTTTGAGAAGACCCTCAAAATGATACACAAGAGGGGTAACTAAAGGGTCAGAAATACTACACAGCTTATGAGGCCCTCATCTATTATTTAAAGCGGTCATATGACATTGCTAAAAAAAGAACATTATTTTGTGTATTTGGTGTAATGAAATGTGTTTATGTGGTTTAAGGTTAAAAAAACACATTATTTTCCACATACTGTACATTATTGTTTCTCCTCTATGCCCCGCCTTTCTGAAACGCGTTGATTTTTACAAAGCTCATCATTCTGAAAAGCGAGGTGTGCTCTGATTGGTCAGCTATCCAGTGCGTTGTGATTGGCTGAATACCTCAAGCAAGTGACGGAAATGTTACGCCCCTTACCATACTGTGATGCTGTGTCCCAGCGCGACGAGACAAAACCAATAAAACCCATTATAAACAAAGCATTTGTTGCATCCAGTGGGGACATAATTACGGATTATAATGACTTATACTGTCTTTTTACGTGTTGCGTTGAGTATGGAGTCGCGTAAACATAAAACCATGTCTGCATTTGTGATCGGAGAAATGACAAACAACAAGTGCTACTCTAAAACTCGCGTTTGAATCGTCAGTGGCAAATCCTTTAAATATGAAAACGTACTTACAGGCTGTGAGTCAGCATTATTTGTCAGCATCATAGACTGTATAGGGTCAGCATGCGCGCAGAAGGGGAAACGGGAACTGAATTCACCGGAACACCGGCATTGTAGGCTACTCTCCCAGGAAACAGTCCTCGTCCTCCGTAAAATGCGCTGCACACATCTGAAGATTTGGTTTGAACTGTTCTGGAACAGTGTTGTAAATACAACTTAACCACTGATTTCTAGTTGTGTCCTCTTTTGGAAGACCAAACAAAGTAGTTTCGCATTCACAACGAAACACACAGTGTCTCCACGACATGGCGGCAGCAATACTACAGCGAGAATCAAAGTTACGCCTTCTTTCTTTGCATGAACATTTGGGCGGTGTTATGCAAATGTTCTCACACAGTGACGTAGACATGTGGGGGCGTGTTTAAACGAGGTGTTTTAGAAGGGCGTGGACAAGTCTTAACTTTTATAAAGAATATCTCTTTGGGTTTGAGACTTTAGTCTTTGCAACTTTAGGGATCTTATCCATTTGCGAACAGCTTGTAACACTCCAAAGAGAAAGGAAAACTTGAAATTGCATCATATGACCCCTTTAATGGCCAGAATCTGCTATAAATGTAAACATGAACGTTTTCTTCTTCTGTTAATACTGAACTTGAAGGTTGGAGAGGAAGGTTGTTGCCCCGTTGACAGAACCTCTGAAACTACACTGACCCTGCTGTCAATCAGGTTAATGGCTTGTCACTCTTCAAATTCACAAGCGAATAAAGAACAAGGTCACAAGCATTGGATGCCATTGTCAAGAACTAGACCCATGTGCTTCCAGTGCTCAAAGTGAGCCATGGCAGGTCCAAGAGCATCTACGTTTCTAGAATGTAACAAATCATATTACTGTGTGTCAGCAGGGCCTGTTTATCTTTAGCTACTTACTCTGCCTCTGTTTCTTATATTAGAGATTTTTGTTCCAGACAAAATCACCCAGATTCTCGATGAGGGACAAAAGAGCTATGAGAGTTCAGCACTATTGCACTATTTGGAACGCTGAGAGCTGATTCGGTTTGTTGGCGGCTGACACTGACAAGAGAAGTTACTCTCCAGGAACAGATTAAACTCTGTCTGTCTGTGTGTGTGTGTGTGTGTGTGTGTGTGTGTGCGCGCACAGGGCAGAGGAACTCCACTTGTGTAAAACAACTGAAACACTGGCTGCTCTTTTTTCACTTCCCGCTATGTATTCTGTCATCAAAGCAGGCTTTGTTCCTCATTTATCGATTATGTGATTGTCTCTATACAAACAAACACTGAGCATGCCCAGTAAAAAATCATTAACACATCATTTATAAGGACAATAGGGCATTTACTAAGAACACAATAACTCTATATATATATTGTATGGATAACTATTTTAAATTATTTACAACTTTCAGAAAGGAAATGCAATGATAATATGACAATTAACATTATACACAGTATGTACTAAAACAATTATATAGATAATATATTAGAATGATTTCTGAAGGATCATCTGACTGAAGACTGGAGTAATGACTGCTGAAAATTCATCTTAGTTTTCACAGGAATAAAATTACATTTAAACATTTTTTTTTAAAGAAAACTGTAATCTTATTTCACAATATCACTTGTTTTACTTGTTAAGAGACTCAAAACAACAACAACAACAACAAAATATTATCAGCACTCAAAATTTGAATGGTAGTGTATACAAAAATGCAAAAAATAATGGTTAAACAAAGGATTCTCAGCATCAGTAAAATTTGTGATCACTTGCATGTGATTGTGTATGTGTTTTCTAAATGTTTTCAACATTTGCAGGAGAGTGAAAGCAGATGATTTATTTTGCAGTGAATGTTGTGCAAGTATGTCAGGGGTCTCAGTACTCAGTACTGGCAGAGTTTAGCTCCAACTTGCCTCAACACACTTGCCTGGATGTTTCTAGTATGCCTAGTAAGACCTTGATTGGCTGGTTCAGGTGTGTTTAATTGGGGTTGGAGCTAATCTTTATAGAACAGTGGCCCTCTAGGAGCACCCCTGAAGTATGTATTTGAGTGATTTTATGTCCTGTATACAGCACTGACGTGAACCTACTGTTCATCAACTGTAATGCACACCTACCCTGCTATCACCATCCATCCACCATCCAAGTTAACATGACAGAGGTCAGACAAGGCCACTGTAGGGTCAAAGGCCTTTTATTTAACCCAAAACCAGAGTTATACAGGTGCATCTCAATAAATTAGAATGTCGTGGAAAAGTTCATTTCAGAAATTCAACTCAAATTGTGAAATTTGTGTATTAAATAAATTAAATGCACACAGACTGAAGTAGTTTAAGTCTTTGGTTCTTTTAATTGTGATGATTTTGGCTCACATTTAACAAAAACCCACCAATTCACTATCTCAACAAATTAGAATACTTCATAAGACCAATAAAAAAAGGGTGTCAATGATTGTCTTCTGACCAACTGTCAGATCAGCAGTCTTCCCCATGATTGTGTAGCCTAGTGAACCAAACTGAGAGACCATTTTGAAGGCTCAGGAAACCTTTGCAGGTGTTTTGAGTTGATTAGCTGATTGGCATGTCACCATATTCTAATTTGTTGAGATAGTGAATTGGTGGGTTTTTGTTAAATGTGAGCCAAAATCATCACAATTAAAAGAACCAAAGACTTAAACTACTTCGGTCTGTGTGCATTGAATTTATTTAATACACGAGTTTCACAATTTGAGTTGAATTACTGAAATAAATGAACTTTTCCACGACATTCTAATTTATTGAGATGCACCTGTATGTACAACTTTTCAGCACACTTTTTCAGTACAACCAAATATCCTTCAATTATTCAGCATTTGCAATACTGTTCAAAAGTTTGGGGATTTTTATATGTTTTTTGAAGAGGTCTCTAATGCTCACAAGGCTGCATTTATTTGGTTAAAAATACAATTAGTAGTATTGTCAAATATTATTACAATATAAAATAACTTGTTTTCTGTTTTAATATATTTTCAGATGTAAATTATTTCTGTAATGGCAAAACTGATTTATCGGGAGACATCCAATCTTCAGTGTAACACGATCCATCAGAAATCATTCTATGTTGATTAGCTGCTCACAACAAAACAAAACAAAACAAAACAAAAAAAATAATCTTGTTATTGTGTTAAAAGCAGTTGTGCTGCTTAATATTTTTGTTGAAACCATGAATTTTTGATGAGTAGAAAGTTTGAAAGTTTTTGCATCACTTTTGATTATTTTAATGCATCCTTGATGAATAAAAGTGTTAGTTTTCAGCAGTTAAGATTAATTTAAATTTTTATTAATTTCGAATATTAATCATGTTTAATGTTAAAAGTGATTGTGACGAGAGGGGCGGGGCCGAGAGCCGTGGGAACGGAGCGAGGCCAGTGGAGTAATTGATAACGAGCGACACCTGCACCACTCACCGGTCTCGAGTCTCATGGAGGAGCTCCGGAAGGATACAAAGGAGGAGTGACGACAGTGAAAGACACGAGAGGACCAGGCCTGGAGTTTATTTTGTGTTTTGTGTGCGGCAGTCGTCCGCGAGGGGCTGCCGCTTTAATTTCATTTTGTGTTTGTTTATTTGATTAAAGTTTTGTTTCAATGTTCGCCGGTTCCCGCCTCCTTCTTCCCGAACTACGACCTTTGTTACAGTGATATTCCATGTATAAAAACAAAAAAGGCCCTAAATGTTGGTAATGGGCCAAGCCAAAACAGGAATAATGCCAAAAGGGGAATGAATAAAGAGTTTGTGTGGTCAGCGAGCCCCTTAATGATGTCCTAGAAGAAGTTATTTTGATCAGGTGTTGACGAGGTCCCATGCAAATGTTGATATGTGAGTCAGAGAAGAAAACGGCCTCCACCAAAAGCAGAGAACAAGAGAGAGATGGGTGGGGGAGCACAACGTCAAACATACGAAAGCTGCATATTTGACAGCTGAAACCATCATTGACCTTCTAGGGGGCTTTAGCCGCCTGTAGGGGTTGAGCAGTTGAAAATAATCCTCCCCCTGTCAATTGTCACTCAAGCTCAGCAATAACACAAGCTATCATCCAGCTTAGCCTTTCCCCAATTTAGAGAGAGAGACACGGCGAGAGAAAGAGGAGAAGAGGAAGATCAGAAAAGATGGAGAGAGTTGAAGAAATCGCTAAATGAACCAGCAGCCATGATATTCCCCCTCCATTCGAAAAAACGAGATCAAACGTTCACTGGCAGATTTGCTTAATTAAGTGTCCTTGAGCTGTGTTGATGTGAAAAGCCTTCACTTTTGCACCTTACTTCTAATATCAAAGACACAAGCCAATCAGAGACGAGATCCTGAGGAGCTCAGCCAATCAGCACAAAGCGACGAGGACAACTGGACAGGAAGTGATTACAGACTCATAATGACGTTGACCCTCTGTGACAGCTCTCAATTACATCTAATGATCGCTGCGACAAGGGACACAAAGCAAAAGATCCCCTTCAGAGCGAATGGAAGCAAATATATAAATGCAGACCTCTCGATGAACCGTGGCCAGGAAATGGCCATTGCTTGTTGCTCTTAAACCATCTATTATTTGCTTGATATTTTAGATTATTTATGCATCAGATTAGTTTGCGAAGTCGGTTTTACATTGTGTGGATGGAGGGTTATTGAAATGTCCTGACATGACATCTGGACAGATTGACATCGGTAAAGACAAAGTTGACAGCTTTGGCTTTTACTTTAATCTGGCTTTTATACTATTCCGCCGTTCCATTCAGAGATTCAAGATCAAAGTGTGGCAATACTGACGGAAAGGAAAAATAAACAGATTACGACTAAAAGGGCAGGAAAAGCTTCTCATTAGAATGAAGGAATCAGCTGAGTTGGAAAACATCAGGATCAAATGCATTGTGCTGTGAGTGAGGTCACCGCACTGTTGTGTTTTCGAACTGTGCATTGCTTTCAACGGGCAAATAATTGTTTTAAAGCTCTTTATTGTTCACGTTCGGCTGGATGTTTGATGACTGCGCTTGTTTGACATGAGGAGGAGTCTGGTAATAGGAGACCTTAGATTATGAAATTTAAAGAAATCATAATTACAACAACATTTACATTTAGACATTTAGCAGACGCTTTTATCCAAAGCGACTTATACAAATGAGGACAATAGAAGCAATCAAACCAACAAAAGAGCAATAATATGTAAGTGCTGTGACGAGTAACGCAGCACACGTAGCAAGTTTTTTTTTATAATAAATAAAAAGAAAACAAGTATTCTTTTTCTAGAATAACGTTCTTTATTCTAGAAAATAAGAAAATTAGAAATTTAGAGGGTCAATTTTATTTATTTTTTTAAATCGAAAGAATAGAAAAAGAATAGAGAACACTAGTGTTAGAGGGTCATTTTTTATAATAAATAAAAAGAAGACAAGTAGATAGAATAGAAAAAGAATAAAGAACACTAGTATTAGAGGGTCAATTCCATTTTTTTTATTGAATAAGGGGTGAAAATGGCATCACATAGTCCACATTTTCTTCATTCAAACATCTCTCAATCCAAAGCAGAGCTGCTTTATACTTAGATTAATAAGGCTTAATTTAAATGGGTTCTTCATCAAGACCCCGCTGTGCCGGTATGGCACAAAAACATCAAATAAAGCCAATAAAGTTTATCTGCAGCTGGCTGGTGAGGCAGGTGTAACACATGTGGTTTCACAATTTTTTTTCTTTTATGGTGAAGGACGTCTTGCAGAAACATGTTGATGGGCTCCATTAGAGTGGTCATTGTGGTACAGCATTAAAGGGTTAGTTCACCCAAAAATGAAAATTAGCCCATAAATTACTTACCCTCAAGTCATCCTAGGTGTATATGACTTTCTTCTTTCAGACGAATCCAGTTGGAGTTATATAAAAAATTGCCTTTGATCTTTCAAGCTGTTTCATGGCACTCAGCGGGTGTTGCATGCTTCAGTCCAAAACAAGTTAAATAAAAAGCGCCCATCCATAAAAACAAAGTGTCTCACACGGCTCTGGTGGGTGAACAAAGGCCTTCTGTAGCGAATCGATGCGTTTTTGTAAGAAAAAAAAGTTTTTTCAAATCACTTTAATGTTTAATCACTTTCGCTTCAGAAGGCCTTTGTCCACCTCCCGGAGCAGTGTGAGACACTTTTTTTTATGGATGGGCACTTTTTATTTAACTTGTTTTGGACTGAAGCATGCAACACCCGCTGAGTGCCATGAAACAGCTTGAAAGATCAAATACATTTTTTTTATATAACTCCGACTGGATTAATCTGAAAGAAGAAAGTCACATACACCTAGGATGACTTGAGGGTAAGTAATGTATGGGCTAATTTTCAAACGTATGAAAATATAGTAACCTTTTACTAAGATCCATGGGATAATTCCTCATCATACAAGATCTTGACATTTAAAGCATGCTCAATTTTATCTCAAAGTTCAGGAACCAGCATTCTTATATGAATTAAGGGTTACACTTTATTTTAAGTTGTCCTTGTTACAGTGTAATTATACATATAAGTACTGCGTAATATTAAAGGGGTCATATGATGTTGCTAAAAAGAACCTTATAATTACTTACCCTCAAGTCATCCTAGGTGTATATGACTTTCTTCTTTCAGACGAATCCAGTTGGAGTTATATAAAAAATTGCCTTTGATCTTTCAAGCTGTTTCATGGCACTCAGCGGGTGTTGCATGCTTCAGTCCAAAACAAGTTAAATAAAAAGCGCCCATCCATAAAAACAAAGTGTCTCACACGGCTCTGGTGGGTGAACAAAGGCCTTCTGTAGCGAATCGATGCGTTTTTGTAAGAAAAAAAAGTTTTTTCAAATCACTTTAATGTTTAATCACTTTCGCTTCAGAAGGCCTTTGTCCACCTCCCGGAGCAGTGTGAGACACTTTTTTTTATGGATGGGCACTTTTTATTTAACTTGTTTTGGACTGAAGCATGCAACACCCGCTGAGTGCCATGAAACAGCTTGAAAGATCAAATACATTTTTTTTATATAACTCCGACTGGATTAATCTGAAAGAAGAAAGTCACATACACCTAGGATGACTTGAGGGTAAGTAATGTATGGGCTAATTTTCAAACGTATGAAAATATAGTAACCTTTTACTAAGATCCATGGGATAATTCCTCATCATACAAGATCTTGACATTTAAAGCATGCTCAATTTTATCTCAAAGTTCAGGAACCAGCATTCTTATATGAATTAAGGGTTACACTTTATTTTAAGTTGTCCTTGTTACAGTGTAATTATACATATAAGTACTGCGTAATATTAAAGGGGTCATATGATGTTGCTAAAAAGAACCTTATTGTGTATTTGGTGTAATGAAATGTGTTTATGCAGTTTAAAGTTAAAAAAACACATTATTTTCCACATACTGTACATTATTGTTTCTCCTCTATGCCCCGCCTTTCTGAAACGCGTTGATTTTTACAAAGCTCATCGGTCTGAAAAGCGAGGTGTGCTGTGATTGGCCAGCTATCCAGTGCGTTGTGATTGGCCGAATACCTCAAGCGTGTGACAGAAATGTTACGCCCCTTACCATACTGTGATGCCCTGTCCGCCCGGAGAAACGAGACAGAAACATTAAAACCCATTATAAACTAGGCATTTGTTGCATCCAGTGGGGACATGATTATGGATTATAATGACTTATACTTTCTTTTTACATGTTGTGTTGCATCGCGCCGCGTAAAACCATAAAACATAAAACCATGTCTGCATTTGTGATCGGAGAAATGACAAACAAGCGCTACTCTACACTGCTCAAACTCACGTTTGAATCATCAGTGGCAAATCATTTAAATGAAAACTTACTTACAGACTGTGATTCAGAACAGCCAGCATTGTAGTCTACTCTTCCAGGATCAGGAGACAGTCCTCCATAAAATGTGCTGCACACAAATTAATATTTGGGTTGAAATGTTCTGGAACAGTGTTGTAAATCCAACTTAACCACTGATTTCTAGTCGTGTCCTCTTTTGGAAGACCAAACAAAGTAGTTTTGCTTTCACAACGAAACACACGGCGGGCTTGAGTTAGCGGAGAAAGGCGGCTAGAGTGCTAGAGTGAGCGGAGGCCGGTGGTCTTGAGTGAGCGGTGGCAGGTGGGCTTGAGAACGGCGCGGATTCTACAAAGGAGCGGCCGGCAGGCTTGCAGCAACCACATGTGGTGACCCCGGGCTGAACTCCGCTTCATCCACGGTGAAAGCCGATCCGGCAATGCACAGCGCGAAGTTTATGTATTCCCTCAGCGACCAGCATGGATCAGCTCTAGGCATGACGAAGTGGATATCGTCCTCTTTTGAAAGGCCAAACAAAGTAGTTTCGCTTTCACAACGAAACGCACAGCATCTTCACGACATGGCATTTTAGGTAGGCGTGGTTGACTCTTAACTTTTATAAAGAATATCTCTTTGGATTTGAGACTTTAGTCTTTGCAACTTTACAGATCTTCTTTATGCAGCAAGAGCTTGTAACACTTCAAAGAAAAAAGGAAAATTTGAAATCGCATCATATGACCCCTTTAATTAACTACATGTACTTACTACTATATGGTTATGGTTAGGATTTGGGTTTGGCTTATGGTTACTTGCATGTAATTATGCATAATAAATTATTATAATAGTAAGTACATGTAACATGTGTAACAAGGACACCTTAAAATAAAGTGCTACCGAATTAAGTACTGAACCAACATATCTGTATTAAGGTTCAGAACATACCGAAAATGAATGCAATAAGAATATAGGGCGGGGGGATCAAAGAGAAATTCTGAGACCCGTAAAACATCAACTTTTTGTTTTTTGATGCACTATTTTGGGACTAGATCTGCCATCTCACAGTATAATGTACTTGTGTTTCGAATAATGTTAATTTGTTTTCTTAATTCATGAGGCTGCTCCCTACAATGTGGTATTTATTTTGTGTTTAGTTAAACACAGTCCTTGATGAGCTATTCCCAAAGGCTGGGGCTGCAGTTGTTTGTACTAGTGCATAAAATCCTTGAATTAGTGTGGGCTCAAGGGTGTGTTCTTTTCCCCAGATTGTGGCTATGGAGAGTGTTTATGCGGAGACCGCAATAGCCATCTCCATGGTGCAGCCAGTAGAAAATGAGTCAGTTTAATGGTTCGCTGAGGCAACTCAAAAAAAGAGTCCTTTTTCCATAATAATATTTGTCCTTTTGAATTTTTGAATGGCATTACTTTATTGAGTGTGGCATTTCTTTTGTAAAGCACTGCATATTTTCTGCTTCACAATAAATAAACCAATGACACAGAAATGATTGCTGGTTAAAAGGCCACTAGAATCTGTGTGGAGCAGGAAGGGCCTACAACGACACAAGGCAAAAGACACATCTCAAGCGCCTGCCACTTATCATCCCATCACTCTTATATATTAATAACAGCGTATTGCATCACTATAATTGGACTGGATGTTTTACATCCTTGGGCTGATTGTGAAAGACATTACCAGATATTCTTGGGAATTTTAAAAAGAGAAACTGATTCGCAGGCACCTCAAGCTGTCTTTCTGCAGAGGACTCTAAGGTAGTGACCTAGAAGTTCTGCCGAGGGGGAAGACCAGCGATAAGACGGAAACTGCCATGTGGCATTCAGTGTCAACACCTTGTTTGTTCTCTAGTTTTGACCGATGTTCTCTTGCCTGGTTGAATTTCAGAAAGCCAACTGGTAAGATATGCACAGTTTTAAAGCATGGAGCTCGATTTTAAACCTAAGAACCTAAATGAAAATATGTGTTAAATACTATGTGGTGATCCCCTTGCAAGGGGCACCCTTCCTACAACAAAAAGACAGCTATATTTATGAAGACTCATTTACACTGTATGAGAGATATCAGTAAAAAAAAAAAAAAAGTGTGATGATCACAGATCAGCACGTTGTTTCCTAACAACTGGCTTTTATATTGTCATTGTGCTAAATCAAAAATAAATGTGACCCTGGACCACAAAACCAGTGTTAAGTTGCACGGGGATATTTGTAAAAAAATAAAGCAGACTTGAACTTGAACTTGTAGCAATAGCCAAAAATACATTATATGGGTCAAAATGATAGATTTATCTTTTATGCCAAAGTCATTAGGATATTAAGTAAAGATCATGTTCCATGAAGATATTTTGTAAACTTCCTACTGTAAATATATAAAAACTTAATTATTGATTAGTAATATGCATTGCTAAAGACTTAATTTGGACAACTTTAAAGGCGATTTTCTCAATCTTTTGATTTTTTTGCACCCTTAGATTCCAGATTTTTAAATAGTTGTATCTCAGTCAAATATTGTCCAATCCTAACAAACCATACATCAATGGAAAGCTTATTTATTCATTTATATTGTATAATTATTATTATATTACCTTAGAACCCCAGTGAGAAAGGTAAAAGTGTATTTCATGAACACATATCTAGACACGTATAGTCTGCTTATACTATAAAACTTGGCGGAACAGACAAGTTAATGTTATAATTTATGTTTGCAGTGTATAAAATTGACTGGATGGATAAAAATAACAGTTACTTTTCATTATTTTATTCATGGCTGGTTAGATCTAAAGTAAATTCAAGTAGTAAAAATCAAGAATTACCTGTGTTTATGCAGCATCTCTCTGCTAATTGTGAAGCTCTAAATTTAATTACTTCAAAAACAGTGACATTACCACCTTGATGCTAAAAAATAATGTTGCTTTTAGTAGCAAAGATAGTTTATTGTCAAAGGTCATAGGTCATATATATATATATATATATATATATATATATATAAAATGTTTTAAAAATATTTTTGATATAATAAATATTTTAATTATATATTTTGTAATATACACCCCTTCTCTCAAATTTTCTGCTCGTTTGTGGCCCCCATTATGAATACCCCTGATGGACCTAATGGGCATCACCAAACATGAATAATCACATGAGCTAACCCTTTATTATTTCTATACTTTAAGGTATTGAACTAAGACTGTAGAGCCTTCAGTTAAATTTACAAAAATACATTAAATAAATATTTGCATCCTCTTTCCTCTATCAATAAATAACAAGTTAGAACTAGATGTTAAATATGAAGACATAAGAGTAGAGAGAGTGAAAGTGAGAGAGAAATAAAGAAAGGGAGAGAGATGAGTGAATGAGTGAGGTAAGATAAGATAAACATTCAGTCTCTATTCAGACGAATAGATTCAGAAAGTGTAAAGCCCTACAGAGAAGTGGCATTAACAATTCATAAAGGTTAAAATAACAGTTTTTTTGTTTGTTTTTTCAGAAGATTTCGATGAAGGATGCAAAGAAACTCCCTGTTGTATTGTCATCTGAAGCAATTAAATCACAAACACTAAGTAATATACACACTTATGAGTCACTTACACTCACAATCTTTAACACACATACTATACACACACACACATTCATTTAAAAGAAAAAGTTGAGTTTCATTATCTTAGTATGTTTCTGTGACGTTAACACAAGCTGTTTCTTTAAATGAGCTGTTATGACTGTGTAAAGATTCAGGGTTTAATTTTAAATAGGAGCATGTTTTGTGTGGTAACCAGCCTTTAAAAATGTTCTCTGTCTCTCATGCACAATCAATAAATCATAAAATACACAAGCAACAAGCTTAAACACACAATCATAGCACACGAACACAGATAATTAATTACCACAAATGTATTATTCATACATATATTCATACACACACACACACAAACAACACAAACATAGACACACACTTTCAAAGTATTTTCATGAATTTTTCATTGTGCACAGAATAAGAACAGCTGTGTGTCTGCTCTTGGATAAAAATTAGCAGTAGGTTTCCAGAACCTTTATGTCTTTCAAAGATATTCAATGTTTTAAATCCAATTCAAATTTAAATTTAAATTTAAATCCAAATTATTTAATTATTTATTTATTTATTTGAAAGCATGTAAATTGTATTATTTTAATTTAAAAGCCTTATTTGGTATTATTTAAATAAAAAAATTCAAAGTATGTTTGACAAATGTGAGACAAGCACTCAACTTGTATCACATCAAATCTAAACATTACATCTAAAATGCACTGTTTTGGTTTCATCTGACCATAAAATCCCACATCATTCCTAAATCACTCTTACAGTTTTTGGCAAACTCTACCATCCCATACAGGCCAATGTAATGGATGCCCCTGCGAAAAAGAAGTGCGGTGAATTGTATTGAATGTGCACTTGTGTAGTGTACTTCAACTTCAACAAAAATGTTACTTGCAGATAATATAATGTTAATGAAAAAAAGGCGATTTAAGTGTATTTATAAAGAGTACATGTTCATGACTACGTTTTTTTAACATACTTAAGCACGCTTTTAAAAAGTGCACTTTTAAATAATGTCCAATTAAGTTTTTAAAGTAAATTCAAAATCATTATGTTTTTAATAATCTTCTGTCATACTTTAAAGAATTAGATTTATTTATTGTGTTGGATACTACACATGCAAAGTAGTCTACTTGATTATTGATTGACTTGAGCTTAACTATTATGCGTCATTGGATGTTACATTTAAAGTTAATATATTTTAAATGTACTAAATTGCAACTTCAACATTAAAAAGTGTAATTACATAAATATTTATATATATATAAGTTTAAATAGAAATTATGATATTTAAGTATATTTTAGTTTAGCATAAATGTTTGTTAGTACATTCTATGGTACACTTTAATCATATTTAAGCATATAGATAATATAAGTAATTACATACATAGAAATTACATATAAAGAAGTACTTTCAGTCCTAGTGAAGTTCATCTAATTGCATTTAATATAAACTTGAACTACAAAATATTTTCATTTAATTGCAGTTAAGTGTGAAAACATAACATTCAGTTAGCACTAAAGTATATTCTTTTAAAGTATACTATTTCCGTAATAAGCACTCTTGTTAAAAGTATTTTAAAAGTGTTTTTCTGTTTTACAAGGTTGAATATTGCTTTTTTTTTTACCTTTTTTACTTTAATTCTTTAAATGCTCTTTGTTTTTTGTTCCTTATGGCCTACAGATTCACTACCTGAATAATGATCTCTGTGTTTTCATCCAGAAAATATGATAGTTATTAGAGTTATTCACAGGTAGCAGCCGATAGTAAGACAATTTTGTCCTTTAAAGGACATTTGTTTTCATTTGGTGACACAAAGATTGCATGCCATATTAAAATAATTCAATTTGTGTTTCTGTGCTTTAAAAAAGTATTGCAGAGAATATAATTTAATAAATTCAATAAAATGGGAGAATTGATTATAGGCCTGAATGCTTTTCTCAGTAAGCTTTTCAGATTTGTTGCTTCATCTGTTTTTGTTTGTTCTACTGTTTTGTTTGAACATACTGTAGATGTGGCCCTTACCTTATGAGGAGCAGAAGGCCCACCGCCGAAAGGTGTCAGGCTGGCAGGAGGGTCAGTGATGTAGGTTTTTGTCGGGGGAGCGGGCTGGTACCCTTGGCTGGGTGGAGGAGCAGCATGGTGACTTGGCTCAGCTCTCCATGTATTCTGACCTCCATAAGCAGGAGCTCCACCATAGTGCTGGTCCTGGTAGCCTCCAGACGGAGCAGGGCAGAATCCTGGCTGCGGAGGCCCATATGCAAAATCAGGGCCTCTGGGTTGAGCCGGCATGTACTGAACCTGGGCTGGACCACGGACCGGCTGCTGCTGAGGCCCAGGCTGGGCGGCCCTGACATGAACATTGAAGGTGGGCTGGCTAGGAGTAGAGGCGGTGGTGTAGGATGCTGGGACAGGCTGGGGAGCAGGCTGGTATTGGGGCCGTGGAGATGATGAAGCCGGAGGAGGGACGGTCGGAGGGGCCTGTGGTTTTGGGGTGGATTTCTTAGTGGCGGTTAGAGGGGGTTGAGGTGGGATGATCATGCGCCGATAGCCTGTAACAGGGGTGCTGGAGCCTGTCGCAGCTGGGCTGGCAGAATTCTGTAAGAAATTAAATTAGAGATTCAATTTAAGTTTCTTTGTCCACTGGACGAAAGGAAAATGTTTAATGTTGCTGCATGATGGACACACACAATCCACTGATTTTTAAATTTGAAGAAGCAGAAATAAAAAGAATTGAAATTCAACCACATTAGCATAAATTCACATGCAATTAATTGTTTTGCTTATCAACAAAAGGTTTATCTTTCTTGAAATATTATATATAACAGAAAATTTGAAGTTTATCAACACAAACTTTGAATGCTGAATTGACAAACTTCTGAAAGATAAATAAATACAACAACAACAACATTTATTTATAAAGCACATTTAAACACAATGTAAATTGATCCAAAGTGCTGTACAATGATCAAACAAATCTACTAATAAAAACAACAACTACATGCATACAAAGGCTAAAGAGTAAAAATAAGAGAAGAAGGAGCAGATCTCACATGATAGGGGAGACCATTCCAAAACTTGGGGCCAACCACAGAAAAAGCCCGATCACCCTTTGATTTGTACCGACACCGTGGTACAGCTAGTAGCAAGTGACTCGAAGATCTAAGTGCCCTAGCAGGACAATATGGCACAAGAAGTTCAGGAATATAACTTGGTGCACAACCAGACAATGCCTTATAAACAAACAGAAGAATTTTAAAATCAACCCTGAATTTAACGGGAAGCCAATGAAAGGATGCTAAGACAGGAGAAATGTGATCCCTCTTTTTTGACCCAGTCAAAAGTCTTGTCGCAGCATTTTGAACAGCTTGCAATCGTGACACTGAAGATTGAGGAAGACCAGAATAAAGAGAGTTACAATAATCCAATCGAGATGTAACAAGTGCATGAATCACAACTTCCATATCCTTCCTTGAAAGAAAATGCTTCAACTTTGCAATAGATCTCAAATGGAAAAAACTTGCTCTAATAACAGCACTAATTTGTTTATCAAAAATTAGAGAGGAGTCAAAAATCATTCCAAGGTTTTTGATTTGTTTGCGTACATTAGTTGAAAGTGGACCTAGCTGAACTTCCAAAGTAGGAGACGAGTGTGCAGGGCAACCTATTATAAAACCTCGGTTTTGTCCTCATTTAACTGCAGGAAATTATTAGACATCCATTTTTTAATATCACATAAACATTTCAATAATACATCAAATGAAATAGCAGGATCAAGCCTTACTGGTAGATAAAACTGAGAATCATCCACGTAACAATGATATGAAATACTGTATTTTTGAAAAATGTGGGCCAAGGGAAGCATATAAAGGGAAAACAGTAAAGGTCCCAAAATGGATCCCTGGGGCACTCCACACAAGACAGGTGCAGTGGAAGTGAAAACATTTCCTAAATTTACAGAAAAAGTCCTGTTCTCGAGATACGAGGCAAACCACTTTAATGCAGTGCCTCGAATACCTACCACACATTCAAGTCAATCAAGAAGAATGCTATGGTCAATGGTGTCAAATGCAGCGCTCAAGTCCAACAATACTAACACAACACAAGCACCTGAATCCAGAGAAAGCAGCATGTCATTTGTAACTCTCAATAGAGCTGACTCAGTACTGTGTAATGATCTAAAACCAGATTGAAACTTATCTAAAACACTAAACAAATCCAAAAAAGACTGAAGTTGTAAAAACACTACTTTCTCCAAAAGCTTGCTGATAAAGGGCAACTTAGAAAATGGCCGATAGTTACAGAGCATTGCTGGGTCAAGCTGAGGTTTTTTCAGCAGAGGTTTCACAACTGCATGTTTAAAACTGGCTGGAACAACACCTTTGGCTAAAGAGCTGTTCACTACAGCTGTTACAATAGGACTAATATTCGGAAAAAACATCCTTAAAAAGACGTGCAGGAATAATATCTAACTTAGAATCAGAACACTTCATAGTAGAGACAATATCATCTAGCTGATGTGATAAAACAGGTTGAAAGGAAGACAAACAACTTGTGGTACAAGGCAACTGCAAATGAATTGAATCAGAAGGAGCAATGGAGGATCTGATAGCATACATTTTTTTAGTAAAATAGTTTAAAAAGTCCTCACAAAGCTCCGAGGAGCCCTCAGATAATAGATTCATAGTTGGGTTTAAAAGAGAATCAATCATATCAAACAATGCTTTTGGTCTATTCACATTATCAGCAATTAACTGAGAGAAATAACTAGATTTTGCATGTTTTACTGCTATTTGTTAATTAGAGAGACTTAACTTTAAGATATCAAAGGAAACATGTAGCTTATCTTTTTTCCACTTTCGCTCTGCTTTCCGACACTCTTGTCTAAGAGTGCGGGTGGTTTCATTTAACCATGGCTGGCCAACACCCTTTACCCTTTTATGCTTAAGCGGAGCAACAGTGTCCAAAGATGTAGAACAAGCTTTATAAAATCCTTCAATCAAACTTTCACTTTCAAACTTTTACTCAAAAATGAATAAATATATTTTAAAGTTCAAAGATTTTATAGGCTTTATTGACCAGGCTGAAAAATCACTTAATTTCACATAATAGCAATAAATGTAATTAAATCTTCAATTTTCAGTACAGTAAGTTCTGTCATTTCAAATCAATTCTAATTCAGTTTCCTGTGGGGCACGACTAATTCACTTTCAATTACTAAGTCGTGAATTTTGCCAAACCTTGATTGACATCAAGTTATACAACAGCCCACACCATTAAACCACTATCCATCACAGCCTGACAACTGGCTAATGGTCATTAATGATGGGATGGACATGTTACAATAAGAGTTTGACCTAATGAACATCAGGGGGCATAGAACCTTCAGAACACCACGATTTAATCATCCCGCATCTCACAGCGCAAGTACAGTAATTATGCAGCCTGTCTACTGCAGATCGATCCAAAGGACAAGTGCAACAACCATCAGTTGGTCATGCCTAGACCACATCCACTCATAAACTATGGCTAATAAAGCTTTGAGATTTAGAGTCAAGAGGAGGGCATAAATTGTTTTGGTGGAGAGAGAGAAGTGATGAGCAGCCGGACGAGGGTAAAGACAATTAAAGTGACGTGACATGTGGCCAAGTATGGTGACCCATACTCGGAATTAGTGCTCTGCATTTACCCATCCAAAGTGCACACACACAGCAATGAACACACACACCGTGAACACACACCCGGAGCAGTGGGCAGCCATTTATGCTGCGGCGCCCGGGGAGCAGTTGGGGGTTCGGTGTCTTGCTCAAGGGCACCTCAGTCGTGGTATTGAAGGTGGGAGAGAGCACCTGTACATTCACTCCCCCCACCTACAATCCCTGCCGGTACGAGACTCGAACCCACAACCTTTGGGTTATGAGTCTGACTCTCTAACCATTAGGCCACGACTTCCCAATTGGGACTGGCCCGCTAGCAATTGTGCTGATGCTAGTGGGCCACATGGGATGGAGGCTAAATCAGAAAGATTTGTTTCTTTGGTTTCCTGGGTGCTTTGGCTTTGTAGCTCTATGCAGAGAAATCTATTCAGTGTCCGACAATAGCTGTGTCACAGAGCCTGAGGACAGGCTCGATTTCTGTAGATGTAAAAAGATTAGTAAAAATTCAAACAAGCACAAACCCCGTGACAACCATCAAAGATCAAAATAAATCCTAGCTGTAGAGCGTTTGGTGCTTTGTCTGATTGCATTAAAAGACCAAAGAGATACTTCCATTCTATAATATTTGGCTGCTTTTATTCATCTATAGAAGGCTGTTCTGTAACCAGCTAAATGAAGACCAAAGAGACTCTAATTTCATGATGAAACATTCAATAAACACTTCATGATAGCACATCATTGCCTCGAGCAGAACTGCACGTTTTAAACACGTCTGTGAAGTGAATGTGCCTATAAAAATGTTTTAATCTTGTGGTGATGCCCATCTCTCCATGAATTCAAACTTAAAAGTGTTTGGTTGAGCGAGGAAAGACACCGTTGCATCATGCAATTTAGACGGGATTCATGGTTAAGGTGGCTTGCTGAAGTGGGTCAGAAAGACTTTTTTTAAACCAAGAATCTATGGTTAAAACCAACTTGTTAAACAAATGTGGTGACAGATACGGTCACATACTTTTAGAAGGCAAAAAGTCAAACTGCAATGTACGCAAATCCTATAGATTTGTTTTCATTTAAATGTGTTTTTGTATTAAAGTAGTACATTAGTATAGTATAGTTAATTCTACAGGGCTTATAATCACGATTTAATATTCTATATATAATTCTGACACAATCTGAAAATATGCATGTTACTTATCCATTTTGCAGATGAGTAGAAAACAGTTTTCATAAAGCAAAAGTTGAAAAAACATGTAAAATATAATATCTTTAATGTACTAGAAAGTGTAATAAGTAAAAAGTTCAAACTGAGAAAAATGTTTTTAATAATGAACACAAAAGAAACTGTCACCAAGTCTAATGCCAGTGGTGTTGGCAGAATATTAAAACACATAATGCCACATAATGAGAAACACTTAATGAAGTCCACTGAAAATTTTTTTACAGGTTACAATTTTGTAACCAAAAAAAAAAATCTGAATTTTGAAATGTCAGTAAAGTTATGTATGTATGCATGTATATACAAATAATGATAAATTACATAAAATAAGATCAAATTGTTCAAATACCTCCCTCTATTCTGAAAATCAACTTTTATATTATATATAATCAACTTTAATAGTATATATAAATACAAATTGTCTAAAAAAAGCATGTCAAAGAGCATGGTACACAGTGGTAAGTAATTATTATTATTATTATTAAATCTGGTGTTATTTAGTATGACTTTGAATGAAATTAAGAAGAAAAAATACATAATTCTTATTAATTGTATTTTTTTTTTTTTTATGTTTAACTGATTTAACACTGTATTGACAAAAAAAAACACATTAAAAAACTGAAATAGTATTCATTGGCTGATAACTGTATAACCATCTGTAAATGTACTATACAGCTAAAGTAGAGGGCAGATGTAAATGACTCCATCAAGGTGACTGTGCCAGTTTCAATTACATATTACAAAATCAAAGTCTAATAGTCTGTTTCAAATAGATCACCAGTGTTAAATTCTCTAATGACCTACAAACTAGCTGTCATTAACCTATGCTTTTCTTTTTAGGTTACTGCCTTAAGCCAGAGAATGAGAAATCAATTATTGTCTCTATCACATGATGAGGAGACTGAACCTACATGCCTGAAGCAGAGGCATGCTCTTTAAAGACATAAATATGGCCTGTTATTATGGCTCACAACGCTTTTGAAAAAGTCAGGAAGAGGTTTGGGTGACACAGCGCGTGTGATGACCAATCAAGGTAACCAATCACAGAGGTTTATTAACCTAGCAGAGCAAATTCAGATGAGTGGTAACTCAAGCTCTTAGTCACGTTCCATCTTTACAATTAACAGCAGGGGGAAAAATCTTACAGAGTTCTGTCCTTGGTTTTACGGACAAAATCATCATGGATACGATTGTGTAAACGAAGGACAAGTTGTATTTGAGTCAACTTAATGTGCTTGAGCCGCGACTATCAAAATGAGGAAAAATGATAGATGATGTGAATTTGCTTCCTTTTTATCTTAACAATAATACCTCAGGCTTCGAGACACAAAAGTCAGACAGACTCTAAAAAGACCCCGTGAAATATTTCACGCTCTTAACTACAGTTTCCGTCTCAGTGATTAGGGCCGATTTATCTGTCTGCATGCAAATGTAAAATACCCTAAACATGCCCTTCAGGAAGTGAAATTACTCAATTTAAATGTTTCATGCTATTTTAAATACTTGATATTATTAATTTATCTATAAAGACCTTAAACCCTAACATTTACTTAGGAGAGGGCTGGAAATGCAAATAGGACCCTAAAAATAATTATATTGTCATGGTAAATTTTACACCCATTAGATTAGACGAGAGAAAATCACTCCTTTATTTGAGGGTGAAATCATGGGTAGGAGAAGATTGGTATGGAATGGCACATCATAGATTTCCTTGTGCAAACAAATCAGGAAAGTTCTGTTTTACGGAAGTATTCAACTTTGTGAATGTACCCATGAAATATGCACATCTGCTCACAGCTTCTGGGTGATCAGAATCTTCCAATTTCGTGTTGAAATTAACTTCTAAAGTTCTGCAAAGTGACATGATTGTAACATTGTCAGCTGTATAATATGTGAAAACAGTGTTAAAGTAGAAAAATCAGCAAAAGAAATATACACACTTTTTTGCCATACAATAAAAATGAAAACTTTCAAAGTACGGTATCACAATATACTGGTACTGATGATAACTGTGACGTTTAAAAAAATTAATAAAATACTGATTTTCTGTTAATGCTACACATATGGTAATATCTGGTCGGCACTCCAACATAGTAAATGGCTAATCAACTGCAAATCAAGATCAAGTAATTTTTTGTACAGAATATACTGAGAGTATACTTTAAGTACAAACACTCTCTTGGCCTTCCTAGCTTTCAAGTTTGATAAAAACATTTTAAAAGTTCGAAGAAATTGACTGAAAGCAACCATATAGTGATTATATTGTTATTGTGAATTCTTTTGGCCATGATAAATGTGAAAATCTGATGTCATGACAGCTCTAGTACAAACAAAAAAAAAAACAATTAATTTTATTTTTGTTTTGGAACAAAACTAGCAACATCTCACAGGCAAAAAGGTAGCACTGCTCACACAGAAGTCACTTTCAAACTAATAAACATGAGCAAAATCTGCATGGGGGAACTTTTTCGCTCTCACGCGAAACTCCCAATTGCGCAGATTCCTATTGAAATGACTGGAATTCACCCTAGAAATTTTGTCAAGCAACTGTAAGTGTGACTGCACCTTGAGGGTGACAAAATGATAAACATATGTTAATTTTTGGGTGAACTATCCCTTTAAGTAAAATTCAAATGCCTGGCTGGTCTGGAACACTTTTGTTCAAGTGAAGGCTCTCAGTAACACCTCTGTTTATGGTAACAACTGGACATTAACATTACCTACAAGCTGTACATTAAAAATGTTAAGAGCAGTGTATATGACCAACTGCTGTAACCCAACCTTATATGGATATTGCGAACAAACTCACAAATCGGTAGAGAATTCATCTGAATTAACTGTGCTGTTATGTGTCCAGCTACTGTAGCATCTCTGAGTCTCTTACTTACGAAATGTACTTTTCCACTAAAACTCATGATTCAGAACGACTTTTACAAACAACTTGAGTGTGAAATTTGTCTGTAACTCCAAGGAAAGGCATTTTGACACATTAGAATAGATTAGGAGCGAGCGTGCCAGGCTTGAGGGCATGGGTAAATGTTAACTTTGCATTTCAAACTGAGAGGGCGGATGGGGGGGGCGTGCGATTGTACAGCACAGAGGGAAAAACCCCATCGCTACAAAGAGAAAAGTTCCTCTCTTCTGCTCTCTACGTATTCTTTGTGTCTGAACAAACGCAAGAGACGTCTCCCTTCGGCCTTCCAAACTGTGGGTCAGACAGGATCGGTGTGAAGGAAGTCCGTCGGCTAGAGCAGTTCTGCATCCCCTAGCCCTTTGTTACGTTCGATCAGTTTCACTCATTCGTGTCGTAGTTAAAGTCAGCGAGACATAGTAATTGTCGCCTTTTTAGGGGCTTCGATGCACTTGCACAATGAAAGGCAATCGGGCACGGAGTAATGCGGCTATCTCCTTCCACACACATTAAAAAACTATTTCTTCTCTCTACACTCAGGCAGTTCTGGGCACTCATTTTAGAAAATAGGATGAGATAAGTTATATTAAATATGATTCAAGATGTTCCACTGACAAAAGGTCTCCTGCGGTTTTGAACTCTTGTAGATTTGAATATTAAATACATTTGGGTGAAAAAGTTCATATAATACAGAGCGAAAATTCTTTTAGTAATCAAATGTCAAGCTCTGCAAACAACATGAAACAAAAGCATCCATTTAGGTAATATTAGTTTCCCTTTGAGTCTGAGGAAATGTTTTCACTGGACTCTCCACAGAACAAGAACAGTTTCATAATCACTGGGCACGGTCACATACACGATCTTAAACAGATATTCTAAACAACCTGACAGCCTGTAAGGTCAAGCAAATGTCTCAAACTGTTGGGGAAAGGTCATCATCACATATGGAGTGCATGTAGATGCTTACATTTTGCAATGATTATGCTTAATAAGCTGAAAAACATGTAAGTAAAGACAGATTATGGATATAATACAAGTATAAACTATTGCAAATTGATGAAGTGAAATTCATCATAAAAAATAAGGTGACAATGTCCCCGGTATTACAAGATGGTATACTGGTGACTGTATATTTTACAACTTATAACCATATACAGTGGGGCATAAAAGTATTTAGTCAGCCACCAATTGTGCAAGTTCTCCCACTTAAAAAGATGAGAGGCGCCTGTAATTTTCATCATAGGTATACCTCAACTATGAGAGACAAAATGAGAAGAAAAAAATCCAGAAAATCACATTGTAGGATTTTTAAAGAATTAATTGGTAAATTCCTCGGAAAAATAAGTATTTGGTCACCTACAAACAAGCAAGATTTCTGGCTCTCACAGACCTGTAACTTCTTCTTTAAGAGGCTCCTCTGTCCTCCACTCGTTACCTGTATTAATGGCATCTGATATCATCATTTACTCCCCCTTAATTTGATCCAGGTCCTTTTTTTCTGTTTAGCACAAAAGAAGATATTTTGAAGAAACAGTTGACGGTAGCCACTGACTTCCATAGTATGAGAAAAAATACTATGGAAGTCAGTGGCTACTGACAAACTGTTTGATTACCAACATTCTTCAAAATATCTTCTTTTGTGTTTAACAGAACAAAGAAATTCGTACAGGTTTGGAAGAATAAGTAAACAATGAGAGAATTGTAATGTTAGGGTGAATATTCCTTTAAATTACAGAAAATGTAAATGAAATGTTGTACTAATAACAAAAATGAAAACAAATTGTTTATATAAAGTATAATCATATATGATGTGACATGGAGACTTCTGGGAATGTTTCTAGTTGCAAAAATCATACATTTCCATGTAAAATTGCATACAGTGCCATGTTAAACCATTTACAGTTTCTAACCGTATATGGTGAAGTACTTTACATTTAACCAATTAAAAATTGTAGTACTGTAGCTTTTTTACAGTATTCTTCTGTAAAAATTACAAATAGCCTACCGTATCTTGCAATCTACAACTTTATTTAGCCTATTTGAAATGCAATTTCACGTTATCTAATAATTAAGTGAGGAGGGGCCCCTCCAAAGAGCCTGGAGCCCCAGGACCTCACAGAACCATAAGGTCATGTAAACATCTTGATTGGCTTTTTATTACTAGGGAAATTACATAAAAGCTTTACACTAGGGCTGTCAATTTAAAGCGTTACTCTAATTAATTAGTTATGGAAAAAATAATGCATTCAAATTTTTAACTCAATTATTGCACCCACCCAGTCCCACGTATGTCATCTTATATTTCATAAGGTGTGTTCGACGTGAAGCCGTGATCGATCAGGTGTTTGACATCAAAGTATCGCGAGAGTGCGTTGAAAGCATATGGAGCAGTCTGCTCTCTATATCTCTCGCGGTACTTTTATGTCAAACACCAATCAGCCTGCGCGGTGCTGCTACAAGTATTGCAGGGGGGGGATGCGGGCCATCAGCAGAAAGAGAAAAGAAATAAAACAGTAAACAGCCAAAGGACGTAACTTAGAATGGGAGATGGATCAGTTTGTGAAAGGGAAGAGAAAAGCCATAGATGAAGTCGCACAGACCCAGGCAGGTGCTGGCCATTCAAAAGCTAAATGCAGAAAATATGACGAGGCATATCTTGCTCTCAACTTCACTCACCATGTCTATACCGGACACCATGTTTATACATGTCGCGCCGCATCCAGTGTACACAGCGTCACTGATTATAATGGGTTCTACTGTATTTTGCCGCTCGCGTCTGGTGAAGACACGGTGTTTAATGTCGTTGGTGAGGAGGAAAGCCTGTTTGTGTCCTATGCCTTAGCGGACAGCATGAAACCCACAATAAATAAATAAATAACAGAGAGAATAATTATAATAATAATAATAACAGTTATTCTCTCTATGCTATTTTTCAATGTTTCAAGTGATGCAGGTGTTTTTTTCCCTGTAGGTTTTTTAAATTAAAAAAGCATAAATTTTTCATAATGTTTAGTGAAATTATTTGGTAGTCTGAGGTGGGATGGGGATTCGGGAAAGGGGGGGCACCAGATTTTTTTATAGGTTTAAAGGGGGGCACGACCAAAAAAGTTTGAGAACCACTGATGTAGCCTATAGAATGCAGTTATATGCCCCTAAAATTCAAGAGAATATTGTCTCGAAAAATTGTCCCAAATGTTGATTTTATACAACAGTTCAATAAATAGGAACTTAATATTGTGTTATATTTTAGACACAATATTTTCTGTTTTTCATCAGTTTTGTCAATGCAAATATTACATATTAAAGACACAGCAGAACTGTTGTAAGTCTCCAAGCAACACACAATTTCTGAATGAGTCTGCGTTTTGAACGAATCGGGTGAACCAATAATTCAACGGCTCATTCATGAAGAGAGCCATTTACTTAATTCCTGAATCAATCAGTCATTTGAACATATTGTCACGAATCCTGTCCATGGACTTCCGTTCGATCGCCACCAGAGGTCACCCTTCCGTTACATTGACTCTCGCACCACACAAACTGTTACACATCACCCTGGACTACATTTCCCATGCTCCATTGCACTAATCATCGCGGTACTTTTATGTCAAACACCAATCAGCCTGCGCGGTGCTGCTACAAGTATTGCAGGGGGGGGATGCGGGCCATCAGCAGAAAGAGAAAAGAAATAAAACAGTAAACAGCCAAAGGACGTAACTTAGAATGGGAGATGGATCAGTTTGTGAAAGGGAAGAGAAAAGCCATAGATGAAGTCGCACAGACCCAGGCAGGTGCTGGCCATTCAAAAGCTAAATGCAGAAAATATGACGAGGCATATCTTGCTCTCAACTTCACTCACCATGTCTATACCGGACACCATGTTTATACATGTCGCGCCGCATCCAGTGTACACAGCGTCACTGATTATAATGGGTTCTACTGTATTTTGCCGCTCGCGTCTGGTGAAGACACGGTGTTTAATGTCGTTGGTGAGGAGGAAAGCCTGTTTGTGTCCTATGCCTTAGCGGACAGCATGAAACCCACAATAAATAAATAAATAACAGAGAGAATAATTATAATAATAATAATAACAGTTATTCTCTCTATGCTATTTTTCAATGTTTCAAGTGATGCAGGTGTTTTTTTCCCTGTAGGTTTTTTAAATTAAAAAAGCATAAATTTTTCATAATGTTTAGTGAAATTATTTGGTAGTCTGAGGTGGGATGGGGATTCGGGAAAGGGGGGGCACCAGATTTTTTTATAGGTTTAAAGGGGGGCACGACCAAAAAAGTTTGAGAACCACTGATGTAGCCTATAGAATGCAGTTATATGCCCCTAAAATTCAAGAGAATATTGTCTCGAAAAATTGTCCCAAATGTTGATTTTATACAACAGTTCAATAAATAGGAACTTAATATTGTGTTATATTTTAGACACAATATTTTCTGTTTTTCATCAGTTTTGTCAATGCAAATATTACATATTAAAGACACAGCAGAACTGTTGTAAGTCTCCAAGCAACACACAATTTCTGAATGAGTCTGCGTTTTGAACGAATCGGGTGAACCAATAATTCAACGGCTCATTCATGAAGAGAGCCATTTACTTAATTCCTGAATCAATCAGTCATTTGAACATATTGTCACGAATCCTGTCCATGGACTTCCGTTCGATCGCCACCAGAGGTCACCCTTCCGTTACATTGACTCTCGCACCACACAAACTGTTACACATCACCCTGGACTACATTTCCCATGCTCCATTGCACTAATCACAAGCTCATCCGAAACCAATCACACACAGCTGCTACCAATTACACACACTATATAAATCAGTCTCACACCACCATTCAACGCCGAGTATTGTTTAGCGTTTATCTCTCATCTAGTGCTAGCTACTTTACGGAGCCATTCCAAGTTTCTGAATCTAGTATAGCCTTGTTCTTAGTCTGTTTACCCGTCTTGATCCTTGCTTGTTTTCTCGTTTTGTCTGATCTCTGCCTGCCCTGAAGTTTATAGCCTGTTCTGGAGTTACCCTTTGCCTTGCTGTTTCGGACTGTGTTTGCACCTGGATTCTAGCTCGTCTTGTGGATTCCCCGATTGCCTCGCCCTCAGGAATATGTTCACCAGAGATCGACCACGCCCGTTTACTGGACTACTCTTGTGTCTTGCCCTCAATATACCTGTTTGCCATTGTTTGACCCACGCCTGTTATGACCACGTCTCTGTCTAATAAAAGCCTGCAGATAGATCCACACGTCTCACGTCTCGTTCGCCCCGTAACACATATGGAATGAATGAATTAATGAATTAATTATTCACTAAGACATTTACCGCCACCTACTGGCAGTTTTAGTTTCTTATTTAGTATAATTTCTTAATTAAAAAAAAATATAAAAAAATAATTTCAAATTTCATATTTACATATTAATAAAAAAAATATGAAAAAAAATCCATATTAATTAAAATAACTAATTAAAGGGACAGTTCACCCCAAAATTACAAATGAAAAAAGAAAAGAAAAAAGAACTTGAAAAAAGAAGAAAAAAAAACATTCTAAAGCTACTATTTGTAATGTCTATGTGATGCTTTTCTCATGTAACACAATAATGGCTTTAAATTATCTTTTGTGGGTAATTTCTCAGCCAAATTTTATGTGTGATTAATAAGCAATTAATTCAATTAATTAATTGACACATTGTGTAATTAATTTGATTTTAAAAAATTGATTGACAGATTATTGCCTCTTACTATGATTCTGCTTTGCATTTTGTCTGTTTATTTGAAGACATCTGAGATCTGAATCTGTCATTGTCTTCAGTGTACCTTCTCTGAATCAGATAAGTCAAGTGAAGGTATTACCAGGAAGCTGTAATTGTGACTGAGGCATGCACAATATCAGTCATGAAACTGTCCATCAAAGACACTGTTCTCAGAAAAACTTTCATTTACATGATTTGAGTGGGAGTTTGTTTTTTTGAAATTCCACATAGGGGGCTTTCATCTCTTCTCTTCTGTTTCATTATGAGCTTTCGGTTCTCGCCTAACCATATTCTCCAATAGTTTCACAGAAACTACAGACAGAAAAAAGGTATTCTTCAGAGGGTTTATGTGTGACCATGATACGAAGACATCAAAGATGGCAAAGCAATGAGGAGGATTGCATTTGAATATGGTATGCATTTACCCACCTAGCATGATTTCAGGGAAATATTACTAATACTACAACTAATAATACTGATAATATCAGTGCTAACTGCTGCCTGATTTATGATTCAAGATCATTAGTCATGTATGAGAATGTAATATTCAGTGAGCAGTATTTTGAAACTTCCCGTGTTGATGACAACAGCCATAATTATCACCACATGAGTCAACTCTGCATTTCATGTAGCCTTTTCTGAACAGTCATTCAGGACCCATATATAATGTCTATCATGTATATCTCATGTAGTAATTCATCCATTAAATACACAATGCACCACACAGCAATGAAGTCCCCATATTGTTTCAATAGCCACAGGAAATATCAGTGAGAACCTGACTGCCAGATGTTTCTCATCCACACTGAACAGGCTAGATGACACACTGTATTCATATTAGCTGATATCATTTTCATAAGGGCAAAAAAAGACGAGCAAAACTGTGTAAAATATTAATAAAAAATCTAATAAAATTAAAGATATATATATATATGGAATATGTGTGTGTGCATGCACGCGTGCGTGTGTGCTTGGCCATCATATTTTAAAATAAATTAAAACAGAAAAAAATGCTTTTAAATGAACAGTAACCAATTAATAGTATTTCGTAATATGACTGTTTTTACTGCATTTTTGATCAAATAAATGCAGCCTTGGTGAGCATGGGAAACAAATAATTTTACATTAAAAACCATAATGATATACATACTCACAGAAAATATTGTCTTCTACAGGAAATGTATCTTGTTCTATGGACCTTTAGACAATTTTTTAGAAAATGGTTTATATCGGAAAAAAGCCAAAGGGTTAACAATTATATATATATATATATATATATATATATATATATATATATATATATATAATATACTGATTAGAAAATAAAGTTGAATCAGTGCAATCTGTCCATTTTAGTGAACCGAAACTGATTCAATGATTTATTTGTTTAAAATGTTCTCTGAACAACCTTAGTTAGTTACTTTTAATATATTGTGGTAACTAACTAAATAAATATGTTGCTTTAATATATGAAATGTTCTAGTTAAATAAAGATAAATAATATATATATATATACACACACACATGTATATACATGTGTCTTGTTCTATTGATCTTTATGTACTGTAATTCTACTGGGAAAAAAGAACATTTATGTTTATTAAAAAAGGATGATAATAATAATAATAAACAAGAATAAAACTGAAGGATAAAAATTCTCTAAAAAATATTCTCAGAAATGGTTTTCTTGATGATTTTCTAGCCCTGACTATCACGATCATATGGATACACACTCCTGATACCCAGTCCAAGAGGTAATGTCCAGGTCAGACATGTTTCTCACCAAGTCATCAGATTGCAAAGTGTCAAATCAGTGCTCTCGTGTCTCTGTGGGAGGAGGAGGAGGAGTTATCACTAATGTTTGGTGACAGAGCTTTTGCGGATGAGCTGTTTAGTAGTGTTACTCAGAGGTCAAACACTGTAATGTAAAAAGGCAGGTCCCAATGACGGCTTCAGCATCTCCGACTAACATCCAGGCTCCGCGATTGGTCGGATGTGTGTAAAACAGACACACGAGCAATATTATGCAGTTTATTAGACTAACGCAGAGTGACTGGCTACATGGAGTGCCAGTGGGCACGCTCCATTCTCCACAGTTGGCTGCTCCTGTCAAAACTCTGAACCTGCTACCATGTTGACCTTAAGGTCAATGGCTGCCACAGGCAGTTGAGGACTGCATTCCCACTGGCCCCCTCCTATTCTTTTATCTCCATCTCTGTCTCCCACTACGTTTTGTCTTGTCTCCCCAGTCTTGCTGGCTGCAGCCTGTTCAGTCACAGAGGGAACGATTAACACAAATACAAATGGTTTAAAACATGTTTCCAGTTAATTCAAAGAAATTATCTACTCACCCATATTGTTTCAAAACGCACAAGGTTTTTTCTTTACCATAAAATTAAAGCGCCATAAAAAATAGTATATACTGTATGACTCATGCACTATATTCCAAGACTTCTGAAGCCATCCAATAGCTTTGAGTGAGCAGCAGGCCGAAATGTAAGTTGTTATTCACTGAAACTTCTGTTTAATATACACACAATAACTTCTTGACTTGCATTTGATGCAATAGAGAGAGAAGGCAATAATATTTTCAGTGAATAACAAGACATATGACATTTTAGTCAGTTTATCACACAAAGCAATATTGTACAGCTTCAGGAGACTTGGAATATTGTGTATGAGTTTATTGCGTATGCTTTTATGATCCTTTTTGTCCATTTTTGTAGCACAAAAGTGATTAGCAGCTGTACTCGCAAGTAATTTTCATTGTTTGGGGGGAAAAAAGCAGTCTGGATTTTCTTCTATTTCTGTACATTTTTAAGTTCTATGGAAAGTTTTCGGTTTGAAACAACATGAACGTGAGTAAATTATTATGTTAATTTTAATTTTAAAAGGAGGGGAGAGAACAAACCATTCATGATAAAAAGCATACTGTATACTTTAAGCATAAACACACTTGATTACTCATGAATCAAAAGTTTAATGAGATTTGTGAGCATTAATTAAAGATCTGTTACACATTATATAATGTTTGTTAATGATTTATTAATGAAGCTTTTGCTCGTAAACCATCTGTCAAAATCATGTGAAGATTTTTAAAAAGTGCAATGACATTTGTAAGCATTTCAATTTACATTAAATAATGTAATGTTAATCTAATATGTTAATCATTAGGCAATGTTTAATAAGTACTTTAGTAAACATAAACAAGCACATTATCTCATATTTCTAGATATGTGAATATGTAATAACTAATGAACAGTTAAGCATTATATAATTATTGTTAATGATTTATTAATGAAAGTTATTATAAAATGTTACCAAAAGGGGGGAAAAGTCAGTACCTAAATATGATGGTTATGGAAATTATTCAAATTATTCTCCATTAATGTCTATAATATTTCCTCTTTCTGTCAGTATATCTGTCTGTTGAACAAATTAATTTAATGATCTTAAGGATTAAACAGCATGTCTGTCAGTCCTGTGTCTTGCTCCCCAGGCGCTCTATGTCATAGTTTTCCCCTATGTTTATGCCCCTATTTGGTCTTCCTGTTCCTGTTCCCTGATTGTGTTCTATTGTTCCCAGGTGTTTTTTCGTTGATTCAGGTGTGTCTGATTAATTCCCTCGTTAAGTTCCTTAAGCTCTGTTCTGTTTAGTTTCCCTCGTCCAGTATTGAATGTTCGTATTTCCCCGCTACGTGTGTTCCTAGTTCCGTTGGATGTCATTAAAGTCTCTTTGTTTGAAGTATACTCCACGTCTCCTTGTTCCTCGCTCCGCGCTCCCTCACAGTAGCGAACGTGACAGAATACCGGTTCATGACAGAAATGCTCGATTCTCCGCCCTAGCCAGCAGAGATCTCTCCTTCTTTGAGTATGCATGGGAATTCTGCGGGCTCGGGACGACGCCACCATCAACTCGCTGTTCTGGATAGCAAATTACTACCGCCCCGTTGACCTCCCAGACACCACAGTACTAACCTGGAGGGAAGGGATCCTCCGGTGTCTGGAGAGTTTCTGGCCCCGATCCAGAACCAGCCCGTTGTCAAACCCACCGGCAGTGCTGATGTCAAGCCTGCTGGCCGCGCTGTTATCAAGCCCACCGGCCGCGCTGTTCACCCTTAACCAAAGGAGGAGGAGGAGGAAAAGACTCAGCCCTCATCCTAGCCCCTGAGCCAACTCCAGTGTTGGCTCCAGCCCCTGAGCCAGATCCAGTGTCAGCTCTAGCCCCTGAGCCAGCTCCAGTGTAGGCCCCAGTCCCCGAGTTTAGCCCAGAGAGGGCTCCAGTCCCCGAGTTTAGCCCAGAGAAAGTTCCAGTCCCTGAGTTTACCCCAGAGAGGGCTCCTGTCCCTGAGTCTAGCCCAGAGAGGGCTCCAGTTCCCACGTCCAGTCCAAGGAGTGCCACAGTACCCAAGTCAGGCCCACGGAGGGCTTTAGGGGTTGATATGTTCACCAAGTATTTTTTGGGGGGGGGGGGGGGAAAGGGCCCCGGCCCGGAACCACGGAGGGTCTTAGGGGTTGATATTTTCCCCAAGTATTTTTTTTGGGGGGGTTATAGGGCTCTGGCCATAGAGGCCGGGCCGAGGCCAAGGCCACTCCGCCATGGCTCCCCAAGCTGTCTGATCCGCCATGGCTTCCTGAACTGTCTGCTCCGTCATGGCCTCCTGAACTGTCTGCTCCACCATGGCTCCTCGAGCTCCCTGTACCGCCATGGCTTCCTAGTCTGCCTGCTCCGCCATGGCTTCCTAGTCTGCCTGTTCCGCCATGGCTTCCTAGTTTGCCTGCTCCGCCATGGCGCCTTGAACTGTCTGCTCTACTATGACCTCCTAGTCTGCCTGCTCCGCCATGGCTTCCTAGTCTGCCTGTTCCGCCATGGCTTCCTAGTTTGCCTGCTCCGCCATGGCGCCTTGAACTGTCTGCTCTACTATGACCTCCTAGTCTGCCTGCTCCGCCATGGCTTCCTAGTCTGCCTGCTCCGTCATGTCTTCCTAGTCTACCTGCTCCGCCAGGGCGCCCTGAACTGCCTGATCCGCCATGGGTCCTGGAACGGGTACCGCTCTGGAGGCCTGCCGTCCAGGGTAAGCCAGTCCTGAGGGGCCTCCCCCCTCCAGAGTGCCTATATCTTATGTTTTGCTAGCTTGTGTCCTAGTTTTCCCCTATGTTTATGCCCTTATTTGGTCTTCCTGATCCTGATCCCTGATTGTGGTCTATTGTTCCCAGGTGTTTGTTCATTGATTCAGGTGTGTCTGATTAATTCCCTCGTTAAGTTTCCTTCTTAAGCTCTGTTCCCTAGTTTCCCTCGTCCGGTATTGAATGTCGTCTTTCCCCGCTATGTGTGTGTTCCTGGTTCCTTTGATGTAAATTAAAGTATTTTCGTTGGAAGTTTACTCCTCGTCTCCTCGTTCCTCGCTCCGTGCTCCTCACAGTAGCGCATCGTGACAATGTCATTAAACAGAATTATTTATCTCACAAAAAGCTTTCATTTTGCCATTTCTTGTAGCAGCGGAGCAGTAATGTGAAATAGATCTTGCTCTCCTTAGTAGGAGACGGACAACAGGATTATGTCTCAGAGTGGCAACTAAGCTGACAATAGCTTTAAGCAGCTTTAAGCAGCCGCACACCTCTTCCTTTCTATTTACAGAGAAGATGGAGAATGAACGGATGAAAGGCAGACAACTACTGTTCTTCTGTGACCTTCTGCACATTTGGAATAGTGCTCTGCACTGTCTGCAAAGCACAGCCTGAATATAATAATAATTATAAATAAATAATTAAATAATAAAAGTAAATAATTTTATCAAGATTTCAGGTGAAAATGTATGTAAGTTTGGTAACACTTTACTTGAAGGGGTGTGCATAAGACTAACATGACACCTTCATAATCATGACATGACACATGTCATGAATATGAAGGAGGTTGTATGCATGTTTATGACAACTGTCATTAAGTGTCATTCGCTCAGTTATGTAATTTTTAATGCAAATATGACATTATTTGACCTAACCCTACCCCTACCCTTACCCCTAACCATAGCCCATAACAAATACATCTCAAACAATGTCATCTTTGCATTAAAAATTACATAACTGAGCGAATGACACTTAATGACAGTTGTCATAAACATGCATAAAAAACCTTCATATTCATGGCATGTGTCATGTCTTGATTATGTAGGTGTCATGTCATGATTATGAAGGTGTCATGTCAGTCTTATGCACACCCCTTCAAGTAAAGTGTAACCGTAAGTTTGAATGAAAAGTGTATCTCTTAGGTGTTCTGACTTCTAGCTGATATACACGTTTGAATTTATAGCATTTCTTATCTGTAAAAACAGGCCAAAAATATTTATGACTCATCCTGCACTACACAGATTTTTGTCCAATCAGATGCTCTCTATGATGAGAATGTCCCTCCTCCTAATAAAACTTGCAACTGACTCATCAACAAATCATAGTTTACGGCTGTGACACAATTTAAGCGTGTTTACAGCAAAAAAAAGAGTCCTTTGATATGTCCTGCCCAAACTTCCTGTTTCGCTATTTTATGCTGTTTTTTTTAACTTAATTTTACAAGCACTAATTTGTTCCTGTGGTGTGAAAGAAAGAATTAATGCATGAATGATTAAACAAACTTAAAAAAAAAAAGTTTTGCATGATACAGTTTAGTGTGACACACCACATGATCTTACAGATGTATTTTGCTTTGACTACTTAATAGAATTTTGAAGTGCCACATTTGTGCAGAGCATGTGACATGGATTACACAAATGTCATTTTAATGTCTATAGTTTCCCAGTAATCGAGTCATATGATACCTTCCTAAAGGACCAATCACATTAAATTGCCTTGAGACGAGCATTTACAATAAATAACATTAAAACATTTACAACAATGTTCAACAGGCCCTCAGCCTGACCCAGCGGGGCCGCAACATCCACATAGACACATATGAAAGGAGCTGTATTTGGACCGTGAGCATACTTCAGCGTGAGCAGTGTGAAGTCAACCGAGAGGCTCCTCTCACGGAGGCGGCAGGAAAGGAAGTAAGGAACAGAGCAGTGACAAATGACAAGTCATGATTTTACAGTCCCCAATCCAGTCCGTCAGCTCATGCCGCCTGGGTAAATGAAGAGTCTTGACAGAGGTTTATGAGCGGGAGACAGAGAAGAGACAGTGATGGGAAAGTGTTTAATTGAATTGAGAGCTTGGAGTGGGTCGAAGTGTCAGCACTTTAATTGTTGTTACAGAGTGCTAGTGATGTAACTCGCTCTATAAACACAATATAGAGAACAGAACAAAGTGGCCTCTCACCGGAGACTAATGCGGCTGAAAGAATAGCGCTCAGCCTTGATGTAAGCGCTCTCGATGATGTCAAATGTAGATGTGAGGTAATTATTCACAAAACTGTAATATCCCAAAAGGTCGTGCCAACCACTAAAAAAAAAACCTCTCTGAAAGAAATCATAGATTTCCCATCCTATTCAGCCCATGAGTCTGTGAACTGATTCCTTAACTCAGAAATAAAGCACAATTAGGAACAAGAGACCAGTAAAGAAAAAAAATGATGTGGAACATGTCTCTGACTGAGATGTTTTAATTTAATAGACAATTGGAGTTTGGAACTTCTGAACAGGTTTCATTTAAATGAAGACATAAGTTAATGGCTCAACCAACCTTGGATTTTTCTCATGGTTTCAGAATGTTGATTGAAAGCATGACAAAGTGGCAAACATAATTTTTATCATTGCTTGGAATTGTCAATTGGAATTGGAATACCTGAATATATGAATGGCACAACCCTCCCCACTCTCCAAGAACTGCACTCATCCAGAGTGAGTAAAAGAGCTGGTAAAATCATTCTGGACCCCTCACACCCAGCACACTCCCTCTCTTTGAAATGTTGCCATCTGGCCGGCGTACAGAGCACAGAGCACTGAGCACCAAAACAGCCAGACATAGGGAAAGTTTCTTCCCTCATGAACAGTTAAATTTTCTCCCCACTTTGCAATAAAACATGTGCAATACCCAACTGTCTATACTTATATTTATTATACTTATATTTCTCCCCCTCGTTTTGTTTTCCGTTTTTGTCCGTTTTTATTTTTAGTTATGGATATCACTTACCTATTCATCGTCCTAGCCCATCAAGACCTTCCCCTTTCGGATTATGCTGTTGAGTTTAGCCAGCTCGCCGTTTTAACAGCTTTCGACGACGCGACGCTGAACTCACTGTTCTGGATCAGGGCTAATCACCATCGGCCCGTTGACCTCCCAGACACCACCGGACTGTGCTGAAGGGAGGCAATCGTCCGGTGTCTGAAGAGTGTTTAACCCCGATCCAGAACACAGCCAGACCCAGAGCCAAGCCCACCATCACCCCGCAGTGCGGAGCATAAGCCTGAGCCCACCAATGACGGCGAGCCAAAGCCCGCCGCGACCGATGAGCCATCGCCAGAGAGAGCGACAGAGCTGAGGATCGCCTCGGAGCCAGAGCCTCAATTAACGTCAGACCAGGTGCGAGAGCCGGCTACAGTGCTTGCCAAGGAGGAGAGTGATATGGACAGCGATAGCTCGGATGGAAGCTCCGCCCACTGCACCATGGCTGAGGGTGAATCGAGCTCAGTGAACTGTTCTTTGGATATATATGCAGACATACCCCCTCTTCTCCCGCCTTCGTCTGAATTATCTGTCTGTCCTGAACTGTCTATCTGTCCTGAACTATCTGCCTGTGGGACAACGACCATGGAGGTCGTCCCCCTGTCACTGGCACTCCCGGTGTTGGGAGTGGCCTTGTGGTGTGTGTGTGGGCAGCACACACCTTTCGTGAGCCCCCTGAACTCCCACTAAGCCTCCCTCTCCCACCACCTCTGTACCAGTCCTCACCATCACCACCACTGTCTCCTGGCAGCCCCTCTGCTCACCCTCAGCCCACCATCTGTGCGGTGGGATCGCCACAGGTCTGCCAGTCTCCATCGGTGTCGTGGCTGGAGGATCCCTTGTCTCCGCCTCCTGTTCAGCAGCACCTTCTACATGATGAGCAGTGCACACATTCACTTCAACACTTCAGTCACCGAACCCCTTAAAGACAAACCACATTCTTCACCCACAAATCAAGAGGGGAAAACGCAAAAGAGAAGCTGAGATGTTTGGGAAGAGGATCTGAATTTTAAAGGGCTAATCCACCCAAAAATGAAAATTCTGTCACTGTTCCCTCATGTCATTCCAAACCTGTTTAACTCTTTTGAGAAACACAAATATAAAATATAAGATGATGTTTTGAAGAACTGTTTTTGTCCATACAATGGAATCAGTGGGGTTCAAAACAACACTGGACCCTTTTGACCCTGAGCATAACATCAGGTGTGCTTGTGTAGCTGTGACCCCAGAGCGCCTGTGTGGAATGGTACATGGAGAACAGCAGCAGAGGAAGCACTCAGCTTGTGCTAAACTGTGTGGAAGACTTTAATAATGCAGAAGTCCTAGAGGGTATAGGGCTCACATGACTTGAGATGCCTTCAGGCCTAATGTCTTCCTCTCTGACAAAAATTTGTAAGCAAACAAAGTGTCAGGGATGGAAACATAGAGAACGATTCTGTGACTGAGACTACTCTCCAATTCAGATCCTTTTAGCAGAGTGCTAACTTTAGGTGGGAAAATTGGCGATTTGAGAGTCAATCTTCTTTTTTAATTTTTCCCAAAAATTATAAGTTGAAAGTTTGAACTAAAATATTGATTTCTGGCGTGGGAATATTGATCTTATGTTGTGAGGTGAGTTCAAGGTCTGTAAGATTTTTATTTAAAAAAATAAAATTAAAATCACACTATTTGTGGTTGGTAAGATTTTTTTTTTAATGTTTTTGAAGAAGTCTCTATGCTCACCAAAGGCGCACTTATTTGAAGCAAAAATACAATAAAAACAGTAATATTGTGAAATATTATTACAATTTAAAATACTGTAACTGTTTAATATATTTTAAAATGTAATTCATTCTTGTGATGGCAAAGCTGAATTTTTAGCAGTCATTACTGCAGTCCTCAGTGTCACATGATATTTCAGACATCATTGTAATATTCTGATTTAGTGCTCAATAAATAATGTTAATATTATCAATGGTAAAAACAGTGTTCCGCATGAGGTTGAGGAAATGATGACAGAATTTTCATTTGTGGATTAACTATCCCTTTAAATCCTTGAAAAATAGACATGAAACACACTGAGACAGCAACATGCATCAATGAGCATGTCAAAAAGCACTTTATTTCAAGTAAAAGTACAATTTATTTTTACTCTAATTCATGAAGAGTAAAGAGATTTTACACTTACACATGGATCATGTGCTACTGTTGGACATTCGAAAACACAAAACGGTGTCACATAATAAGACAAGGCTCTGTTACATTTATGTGACTCTATGCTTTCGTGTTTAATTAAATGGACAAGTTTTACAACTACATTTTCAGCCTTACTGACTTCATTCGATTAAACTTTCATGCTTGTGAGAGAGGTCCGGGCAGTCTTTTGGAAATGTTTTGGTTTGTTGAAATGAGCCCAACCATCACAGTTTCACTGCTAATTCCAAAAAGAGATTTTTGGTATGAGTTTCTTAAATGAATCCAGCATGTGCATTCAAATAAATGCCAAATTTGGGATGGGAAATTTATCCACAAGCAACTGTAAAGAGGTCAATGCCGCAGTAAAACAAGATGTCATTCCCAAACCAAGCAAACATGAAAAACTTGATTTGCATGCCTATATTTTTATGCAATTGCAGTCAAATATAATAACCAAAAGAATTATCAGGCCAAAAATCTAAATCAAAATGTGTACAGAGCCGCACACACACACACACATAAAAAGGTACAGATATATTGCCTCCTGATCACGGAAGTCACCGCAGACACCTGACTGGATAATGACAGATTGAGTTCATTGACCGACCCTTTGCACTTCGGGTAGTAACTCTCTGTTTGACACTTATCTGCTCTCCTTCAACTGATCTCATTTGCTAGGACTGTTCATTCGCTGTAAGAGAGGTGGGGAAGCTAGCAGACCTGAAACGTCTTGAACAGGAACAATCTAGATCTAGACGTTCTTACAAAACACATTTTAGCTTTTACGATTTTGCATTGCACCAGAGAATTTCCCTACCTATTCTTGGCTAACAGTGAGAATGCATGCATGAACTGCTGACAAGGTCAGGGTCTTTAAAAGGTCTTCTCTAAAAATGGGGAAAAAGTTGCTGACTTGCTGCTTTAAGCAAGATTGAAAAAATATAGATCTGTGGGATCTACACCTTTCAAATGAACTCTAAGGGAGTTTTTGCCACTGAGCAGTTCAACAGTTAATATGGTAATAGCTGTTTCTTCAACTTTGTGCACTTTTATTTACTTTGATTGTTATTAAAATTCACAGATCTCAACTTTTCTCATATTTTTGTTAAAGAACCACATTCAAACTGTCTTCAAAACATTTTAACCATACCATCAACATTTGCCTTTTATATATAGATACGTTAATTATATCTTTGTTCAAGATCCAAACTTTCAATGTTAAACTGTAAAAAAATAATCCATAATAAAAATATGAATTATTACATATTTAAACCATGATAATTTAAATAATGCAATAAATATGACATTTCAATATTTATTATGTTAGAATGATTTACTTTTTTTTTTTAAATCATGACTGTGCTACAGTCGTGGCGTCATTTCCACAAACTAGAAATTTTCTCACAAAGATTAATAAAATCTATTTTTTTATACGCAATAATTTTGTTGACTGAATTTTTCTGAGATCAATTAACAATATTTCCATGCTTTGATTCATTTTCCAATATAACTTCAATATTTAATATTATTCACGTGGTGAAGAGGCATTATGTAGAGGTTTATCTTGTAAAAATAGCTATTGTAAAATGTGATGTCTTCCCTAGAGAGCCATTCATTATATTCCCATAAAGACTACTTCTGATTCAACACTGTGGGTACGAAAGGGGAAAACGTCTATGCTAATCTATGCCAAACTCAGAATTGCCTCTTGGATGGATCCCACTGTGTGTGTGTTGCAGGGACAGGGGTATGGCTGGAGAGATGAATGATGGAAGCAAATGATCACATTTCATTATGTCTTGTTACACCCACAGAGCACCAACTAAAGCAAAGAAACTTCTTCAATAGGTTTGGAAAGCATCAAAGCAGCAAAACAAATTCAGCTGCCATTTCACACACACACACACACAGGAGTCGATATAGATCACAAAGCAGGTCCTTTAACCACAGGTTTCCACGAACTCTGGGATAAAGTCCCTTTCCTTAAAGCTCAAAGCAGGGATGAGGGGAAGAGCACTCCTATTTATTTTTGAGAGAAGGCTCTGTGATTTGGGAGTGCTGTAAACTGAGGACGCTGATACTGTTTGTACAAGTGGAAGATTACAGAGAGAGCAGCTGTGCCAGTGGCCTCAGCTATAAAACCTGGCACATTAAACAAGCCCAGAGTCACTCTAATAATTCATATAACATAGACAGAGAAAAATAAAGGCCTGGAGGATCTGCTGAATGAATAAAAACGGTCAAATCCAGTTAATCAGCCAGAAGCAACATTAGCTGGAATGTACATAAGAGTGCGTGTTTGTGTCAGCATTGAGCAAAATTCTGAATTTAACAACAGGGTCACTTTGAATTTATGAATTGGAATATGAATTGAAATGACAGGATTTTCATTAGCCAAATGCTAACCCAAAATCATTTGCATTAATTTACAGTAATTATGTATATTTGTTCCTGGACATGTAATTTATTTCTCAATACTGTAAATTGTGGGTTCAGTACAGTTAAAACAAATAACACACCTTCAACCTTTGATTATTTCATACAGCATCACAAAATATACACCATGCTGTTTTTTATATAATTTTATAGAATACATTTTAACACCAAAATCTGTTTCTATTGACTATCTACTACAATAAATAAGTGAAAATAATAGTACTAATTAAATATAAAACAAAATTATAAAATGTTATATTATTAAAGTGTGTGTGTGTGTGTGTACCTGTTTTTCTATTCTGGTGGAGACTTAAACCTGAATACACACAAACTCATGGGGACTCGTGTCACTGTGGGGACCTAAATTGAGGTCTCCACGGGTAAACAAGCTAATAAATCACATAGAATGAAGTTTTCTGAAAATCTAAAAATGCAGACAGTTTCCTGTAAGGGGTAGGTTTAGGTGTAGGGTTGGTGTAGGACAATAGAAAATACGGTCTGTACAGTAGAAAAAGCATTACGCCTATGGAGAGTCCCCACAAGGATAGCAAACCAGACGTGTGTGTGTGTGTCTGTGTGTGTGTGTGTGTGTCTGTGTGTGTGTGTGTGTGTGTGTGTGTGTGCGCGCGCGTTTGTATTATGACATGGGTATGACATAGGTATTGCAACAAGAAGATGATTTATAAGGACATTTTGAGTGTCCCCATATTTCAAAAGCCTATGTGTGTGTGTGTGTGTGTGTGTGTGTGTGTGTGTGTGTGTGTGTGTGTGTGTGTGTGTGTGTGAATAGAAATAGAAATAGAAATAGAAACAGAAAATACATTTAAAAAAATCTTTGGTGGCACTTGAAATGTTTATTATTAATATTATGTCATTGAACATGTTTCTGGTTATACAAAAAAAAAAATCTCCCATAAGAAAGAAATTTCTCATCATGGAAATGTGGAAAAGCCAAACATTTTAAGACACTTCAAGTTCCATATAATTCTAATGTTAATTTAAAATAAATATTTCTACAATAACAGTAAATTTGTGATCTCTCATTTTGTCATTGAAAAAGTCTATGAACACTGGAAACACACCAAAATCTTTACATAATAGCTGGCCACTAGGTGATGATTCTGGCACTCTCTCACACTTAAACTCTTTTACACATATTTCATGCTCTGGTGGAGAAACGCTATCATAAATGGCCAAATGAGCAGGCAGATATCAGAGCAACTGAGACTGATCCTGAGATTTAACCCCGATACCAGAAACTACTCAGGCTGTTTTCTCTCTAACACTGTTTTCTCTGCCTGTATACATTTTTCAAGTCTACTGACAAAAGCTTTCAGACTCCTTTCTGTTACTTGTAGCTCTCACAAAGTACTTTTACAAAGATCTGCACTTAGACTGTATTTTATTTTGGAAAAACTTACCTGCCACTTCAAAAGTGTGCAGGTGCATGACCTTTCAAAATGTGCGACTGTCAGTGAGTGTAGCTGTTTGTGTGCTTTAAATTTGAGTGTACATATTTCTCAGAGTGTGTGTGTGTATGTGTGTGTTTGCAGTACTTGTTGCCAAACCAGGCTCACTTTGCTGAGAGCAACATTGTTTTCTAACCATACTGTATCAATGGCCTCTGCGTTTGCCTGAACTGAGGTCAAAGCCAGTTTCGCTCTTTATAAAAACAGAGCTTTTGGCTCAGACACTGATATGTGACCTCTTGACCCCTCATCACTCTGATTCCCTCAGGAATTTCTGCAGCGTTGCTCCATCATGACTATGTGTCTTAGGAAACATGTCTGTGGCTCAGATTCAAAGTCTCTCGCTGTCTGATACATGTACGTCTTTGTTATACATTGTGTAAAATGCGTTACATCAAATGAGTAGGGTTCCGAATGCTAAGTATTTATGATACAGTGGCCAAACAATACCCCGTCAGCATTGATGCTATCCAATGAGGCCATGGGAACAGAGGAAGTGGCAACATTAAAGAAACATGGTAGAGAAATGCATAACGAGCACCTCTTTTCAAGCGTAAGCGCCATAGGTAGAGTTCAATTCATGAGTCTGAATTTGTTCTATCTAGCTATCTATCTGTCTGTCTGTCTGTCTGTCTGTCTGTCAGTGTCTGTCGATCCATCTCTCATCTATCTATCTGTCTAGCAGTATATCCACCCATCCATATCTATCTATCTATCTATCTATCTATCTATCTATCTATCTATCTATCTATCGATATGAACACCTGAGCAAATCACTTTCATGGTTGCTGTTAGTAGAACATATGGGTCAAAGGTCAATGTCAAAATGGTGGATGTAGTTTTTCTGTTAATATATTTAAACTACTGTACACCTATAGAACATACTTTATTAGATAGAAGTCCTAAAGCTCATTCAGGACATCTTAATAAAGGATTTTCAGGATATAACATTATATTATATTATATCTTTCCATGCAAAATATAAACAAATGGGCATGATCAGACATCACTCACTGTAGCTATCAGCATATTGCAAATACGTACAGAGATCAATTTATGAGTGAGTTTTTTGCAGAGTTGTGTTTGTGCAGACTTTATGCTCAATAATAATTTTAAAAGAGTGCCTGTCGAGGACTCTGGAGATCAGCAAATGTAATAGACTGACCCCAAGAGAAGAAAAGAGGAATAGAGACCGCTTGCCAAAAGCAGGGTGTTTCTAGTTCAGAGACAGCACTCTTCATTATTAAGCTTTAGCCATGTAATAAGGCGAGCTCTATCTGTGGTGCTGTTTGCCAACAGGAGGGACTTGTGGTTGCTCCAAATGTGACAGCATTGACTCCAAATGCACTGGCCTACATTCATTGTGTGTTGAACTATTTAGTAAAGTGCCCTAGGGCTCAACTTGAGTGTCTGCTCTTAACTTCATTTGATATCTATTAATGATATGGGTCATTATAATTTTAGACTATAACACTTTCCAAAAATGAGAAATGACTGGTTCACTTACACATTTTGATTTGCTTTTCATCTGTATCATTGTGCAACCTAAATTAGTTAATGTCCTTTTGTATTTGTGTGTGTGTTGGTGGTTCTCCGCATCCAAACTAAAGGCTAATGAATAAGTTAAAATAATAACATAAAAATAAATAAGAGATTTTGAGTTCTTATTCAAGTCTGCAGCCTGTGCAGAATTATAGATGACACTCTAGATGGGTGACACTCTGTACCTCTTCAAAGACCTATTCACACCAAGCATGAATATTCATAGTGAATGATGGTTTCTCAAAAAAAAAAAAAAAAAACAATATATAGAACAGAAACAATTATTTCTATATACCTATTCACATTCAGCCACTGACTTACTGTCATTTTACCAGAGTTATACATCCTAAATTGCACTATAATGGAGAACCACTTGCTGTGAACCACATTCATTTGTATGGATAATCTGAATTTATTTGATCTTATTTAAAGTTTTGGTCCTTAAAATTGAATGGCCGCAGGCTACATGGTTTCACACCAATAGGAGTCACTGAATTCATTCACTCGATTTGTTCAAACATACTGATTCATTCAGGAATTAATCTTTGCTACTGTGTGTTGCTGAGAGACACACGATGGTTGATTCTTTTTTGGTTTCGTTCGGTAATATTTTCATTGGAGGAGCAAAAACAGACAGGGTAACTGGCAATATTGTGTTTAAGATGCAAGCTACTCAATATTACCTTAACGTTTACTGAGCATTTGTATAAATTTAATGCTATATTATATTAAATGCAACAATTTCTAAATTGGTGACGCTTTCAGAATGTCTTTAATGTAACGTGGTTGGAGGTGGTTTGGGAGTGTGTTTGTAATGACTGTACCTGTGGCATGCGTGGTTTGTATGGTGAGCTGCTCTCTAGGTCAGCCAGGATGCTGGTCAGAGAGTCGATCTCAGCATCCAGACTAGAACGTCTCTCTTCTAGAGTTTTCTCAGGTCCTTTTATCTGAAACACACAGACACAGTAACCTGTAATGAAATTAGGTCTTTTAGAAAGAAGGTTGCTCTACATCGGCTAACCCACTTAATCACACTTGAACAAAGCATGCTAAAATAAAAGAAAAATGACTACATATTATACACAAAGAAGGCAATTTAGCACTCAAATACCATACATAATCCACTGTGGGCTACTATTACACAACACCTTGAGCATTAGAGCAATTGGTGATCTTTTTTTGTCTTTGTGCTTTGTCTTTTACATGTTCATTAAAATTAATAGTGGCCTCAGACAATTGGCTGAAAGTGAATTACAGTAACAACAAGACACGATTGTCTGGGAGAACGTCTTTAGGAGAAAATCTCAGTGATGTGAAAGAATAAACAAAAAACAAATAATGCTTTGTTGGTGAGACAGCTCATCTCATATTAATTGAATCACCCTTCAGCTCTCTCTCCCTCTCACGCTGTCCGCTTTATCCGTTTTCACTCTATTTAAAAGTTTCACTGTCTCCCATAATGACAATAACAAAGCTTCACTCTTACAAAGTTCTATTCACACTTGCAGGTTTCTTTATAAGATGTTTACGCTGAGGTAGCACGACACATCCATAAATAAATATCCCACCTCACTTAATCTAAATATTGGGACTGCTCTATACTAGAGCAGTTTGGCACAAGTGTTAAGTAAATTGGCAAATTAATGACAATAGTTTGTAATACAAAATATTGTAAGGTAAACTAAGGTCTTCCTAACTATTCTTAAGCAAAAACTGTATGTATAACAAGTGACTCTAAAGTCTAAGTCTTGGATGAGCAATACATCTGCAATCTACAACCAGCTCCTGTCCTTTATGTCGGAGAGGAAGCAAAGAACAAAATTATCTAAGGCATTTGAGGAATGGCAGCCATGAGACTAAAAAAGGTGTGAGGGGCAGACTTTGACAGCATTCTCGCTCCTCATCAAAGTGGGCACAACCTTCTCCCCTCACGGCTGAAGGACACTGATATCTCTTCTTGTCCTCTGTGGCTTCTTCTTTCTTTTCCCTCATCTTTACATGACACTAGATAAAAATCCTTTATGTGCATTGACAGCTTTGTGAATAATTTTTGTTTGTGTATTACTCCAGTCTTCAGTGTAACGTGATCTTTCAGAAAGCATTCTAAAAATGCCAGTTTGGTGCTCAGGTAACAATTACTTATTTGTTTGTTTGTTTGTGAAGCTAAATCCTAAATAATATTGCTCTGCACTGATTGGCTCTATATTTTTTGGTTTGCTTTAGTCTGCCCTCGTCTTTCAGATGAGAAGAGAAGAGGAGAGGAGAGGAGAGGAGAGGAGAGCTCTTAGGCCAAGATCAGTGACTGACTCTTGATATAATGTTATCTGTTTGGATTACCTGTCACAACCTATTACAACCCTAACATGCCTCTATTTTGGAGCAGAACATGCCCTAAAAAGCTTCCCGAACAATCGAGGAAAGAGCAAACAGAGGTTTGCATCATTAATGCTAAGGTCCTGAACTAAGGTGAACTTAAACTTGAACTTAAAGCGGTGGGGGGATTAATTAAGAATGAATTGCGCCTGCTGATTGTGCAGTTTATTTGCAAGGAGAGGAGAGGAGAGGAGAGGAGAGGAGAGGAGAGGAGAGCTCTTAGGCCAAGATCAGTGACTGACTCTTGATATAATGTTATCTGTTTGGATTACCTGTCACAACCTATTACAACCCTAACATGCCTCTATTTTGGAGCAGAACATGCCCTAAAAAGCTTCCCGAACAATCGAGGAAAGAGCAAACAGAGGTTTGCATCATTAATGCTAAGGTCCTGAACTAAGGTGAACTTAAACTTGAACTTAAAGCGGTGGGGGGATTAATTAAGAATGAATTGCGCCTGCTGATTGTGCAGTTTATTTGCACCTGCTGTTTGTGTTGTTCAGCGACAGATTCACTAAATGAATTATGCAAAACATGTAACGGGCACAAACATGGTTACAATGCTGAATGCTATTTGCATAGTGCAATTCCCCATCTTCCGGCTTCGTTCCTAACTCTAGGTTGCGATCTCACATACTTGACTAGGACTGTACAGCAGATACAAGAACCTGAATTGAGTCTTCAAAGTCTGGAAACAAGCCAAGTTATAATGCTCTTCTCCATCATTTTGATCAGATGATAGCCTGTCCATATCCCAAACATAGCACTGACAATGACAAGGTCATGGGTTCAGTTCCCAGGGATTGCATGAACTGATTAAATGCAGTCTATGACGATTTGGACAAAAGCATCTGTCAAATGTAAATTTGAGGAATAACTGCTGCCATGATCGTCAGAAAATAAACATCTCTTAAATTAACTTAGCAGGCAAATATGGTGATTTCTGAAGATGCACAAGCTATAATAAGCTTAGTTTACATAAAAAGGAGGCTTGTTTGGGTCTAAAAAAATATGGCAGGGGTTTAATGTAAATACACATACTGTAGTAGTATTTCAGCACATGTAGAGCATGTTTAAAAAAGATTGCATTGACAAACTACATGCAAAGGTTGTGTAAATGACTCGTGAATTGATTTAGATCTGTTTTAGGACAGTTTATGTAAATAAGGGAAATAAATACAAAGTTAGTTCCATATGATTATGTGATCAAAAGCAACTTCTGAGGCTATTTCCACAGTGCAATTCCCTGTATTGTTTCATTATTAATTATACTGTGTGCTGCAATTTATAAAAGGTTCAAGACTTTTTATTTTTTAGCCATGTTCCTATAGCAACCAAGATTGAGTCATGCACACACCACAAAAAGATCAACAAGAGTTTACAGAAATAAAATATTGTAATAACACATAAAGCCTTTGGAAAATACACACTTACACAAGTATGTAAGCATTTTCCCTTTAGCCCCTATTTTGTGAGCCATTTTAGGTGAAATATCGTAATTCCATTAGGAGAACCGGTCAGTCAGTTCAATAGCAGAACATAGTGTTATGAAAAGAAAAGGCATAGCAATCAAATGAAGCACTTCCATCGGTTACGTAAGCCATCCTTTTGCATTCTGGTAAGCACCGTTTGAAGAGAGGAAGCTGATTTAAGTGCTGAGTTTAATGAAAAACCACAGAGACAGATAAGTGAAGTTAAATAAAGACTGCATGTGTTGCTACGTGTTCTGTTACGGGAAACAAAAGAATTTAGGCCAAGTATCATTTGATTATTAATGTTCACCGCGCCAACTCCGGCCTCTTCCTCTTGTTAGTTCTGCTTAGGAGCAGAAATAATTCAACATCCCCTTTTTCATTCATGAAAGATGTAGAAAACTGGAATTAGGGAAAGCTGCGGGTCGAGCATATTGCCGCTCGTTTTCAGTAAAGTACCCACAACACGTGAAGACTTAGTACTGCTATCAGAATCAAGAGCTAAAGGTCTTCAGGGGAATGGTGTGATGAGCACAACAAAATGTGCTTTGCCGTGGATTCTTTTCTATGTCACAAACCATCTGCTGTCACTGATCTCCTCTCGTCTGAGATGTAAATATTTGTTTATTTTGAATACGCGCCCTCTAGCGGCACAAATTACATATTGTGCCTTTAATTAATAGCTCTGTTCCAAAACCTAGTGAGCTGCCCACACAAGTGGCCTCTCTTAGCTGCACTCCCAATGCAAAGGCTGACATAAAAGCTAAACTAATTCATTGTTTTAGCCACCTTCAAAGGCAGCAATACAATATCTTTCACAGAGAAGTCTATCCCACAATGCACTGTGACATGCTCAGTTGAAAAAATGATGGATGAGAGAATGAGAATACTAAAAATGGTTTCCACAAAAATATTAAGCATCACAACTGTTTTCAACATTGTTAATAATAGAAATGTTACTTGAGCAAATCAGCATATTAGAATGATTTCTGAAGGATCGTGTGACACAGAAGCCTGGACAAATTTCTGCTGAAAATTCAACTTTCCCATCACAGGAATTATAATTGTAAAATATACTAAATATAAAAGTTATTTTAAATTGTAATAATATGTTTTGTTGTTGTTTACTTTATTGTTTTTAGATGTTTTTATGTCTGAAAATGCTGAAGAAAATCACAGTAGAAGTTTTCAAACATATCAATTCCAAGAATCCTCAAATATGATATCCACCTGCGAGGGACTCCTGTCTTAAAATATAAAGGCAGTTATACATTTTTATGTAATATTCCATGTACCCATTTAAGGAAAATTTATGTTTACAGCATATAAACATATAATATTCATACAAAATATATTAAGATTCATTTTATATAGACAACATGTTTCCAAAACTGTACTGTATTTTACTGTAATTGTACTAAATCCAAAACAAATTATTTAAAAGTTACCTGAAAGATATTTACTTCAAGTCAGCATTGTATATTTTATTATGTACCGGTATAAAGCTTAAGAGAAACATATTCAATTCCATTCAAATGCATTGCTATAGCGATTTTCAGAATAAGTATTTTTCAAAAAGCAGTTTTACTAAGAAAACTAGCTTACAACACCCAATGAGCAAGATAAAGGTTACAGCCGTAAGGGAAAACTATGTGGAAAGATACATTTGTAAAGATAATTTAGAACGGAAACCTAATAAATAAATAAACCCTTACTAAAAATCAGCCCCTTTAGAAGTCCCCAGACCCCAGGTTGAAACCCCTTCCAAAGAGAATGCTGAAACATCTAAGATTTTATTTGATCAAAGCTCCACAGCCTGAAAAGTTTGAGAACTATAACTAATGTTGTAATATAATAACTATAATCAATATAGTAGAATGATGACTATAATCGTGTCATTCCGTATACTCAACAGGTTTCATTGTATTCATTAAATGCACAGAAATGATTTGAGACTGAAAGTGGACAAGAGGGAATTAATTTTACAATATACAAATCTGTTTGAACTCTGTGCAACCTCTGTCCATCAGGCATTGATGCTGGCACAATAGCAACTGACAAAGATACCATTTCAAAAGAGCATCTATACTCGTATTGTTTATGAGATGAAAATCTCCACACTGACAGTCATAAAACCGGACGAGCTTTCCGTGGAATGTCACTTTTGTAATCAGTGCAGCACGTTGCATGTTTATTTGGTACATATTTAGATGCATTGACATTTTTGTATGCGCTCCAAATTCCCCAATGAATTTGATTTACAGCAGAAGTTCAAGCAGAAGCATCTTTGCACCGACATTTAAACACACCGCAGTAAACAAAATGAATGGCTGGGTGCATTTGGCAGCAAGGATCTCCAATTTAGTCATATAACTGGCATGAAACTCATGTGGGAAATGTTAAAAAAGTGTGCACACAGCTACACCATCCAGTATATTAACATCTCTACCCTGTCCTAAAATAGACACAAATCAAACCACAAACAAAATGAACAAAAAAAATGTGCTTGCTGATGATCAACAAGTTATAAACAGTTGAATTTTCACTCATATTTGCCTCTTATATTGCTGACATTATTATTGTTTTATTTTATTTTATTATAATCCTTCAGGGCAGAATTAAATAGTATTTAAAAGAAACTAAAATACTATAAATATATATTTAACAGACATTTAAATATATGAATTAATATATTAAAAAACACTAACTATAAATAACAAAAATATATATAAAATAAATGAAGAAATTCAAATACAAATGAAGTACAATGGGCAACATAAATCTATAATCCCTCACAGGCCTAGAAGAATAAAGTGTTCTAATTACCATAGTGACATTTCCAATGGTTTATCTTTGTGGAGAAGCTCTCAAAATGTGCTACGGCACGGAGACGTCCTAAATGCAGTATTTTATCTGTAATAATCCATCAGAATTCTCTCTAGCATCCGCTGTAGCTCTGAGGTTCAGTCCTGCTCTTAATTAACTATAATATACATCGGACTGGAAACGCCACTCTGACTTAAAGGTTTTTGGAGATGTCCTTCTCGAAGTATAGAGGAGCCGACAATGCTGGTTTGTGGAGATCTGACAGGAATTCGAGAGGGATGGAAAAGAGAGTTTTTAAATTTAGAGACATAAAAGGGGGATTAAACCATTGTGCAGGAAAAATGGAACAAGTACAATGGAGAGGTGATGCCCTAAAATCTACAATCCCAGCAGTGTGATCTTCAATAAAAAGGACCACTTGAAGCACCATGCTGAATAATTTCTCCACTACTTAAATGAAAACTAGCAGGGCTGTAAATGAGAATCATTTTGATTTAGAGAGCCAAATGGAAACTCATAGTGTTTCCATTTATATTTAATTCACATGCATGGATGGATCTTGTAAATCTGCAGGTGGACACGTTCCAAAAAGACGTTCCAGTCTAGAACCGTGGGGCTTCTGTACAAAGTGCAACAGGCAAAATGGAGATTTCAGTGAAAGTGGAAAGACGGGATTTGAAAAGTGAAACATCAGTCCAAAAATGCTAAAGAGATCAGCAGAGAGCAGTGCAGTCCATTGGCTGAAATAAAAGAGGAATGCAGGCTGGATGAGAATGAGGGGTTTGCATCAAGTGGAGGGAATTGTAATTTAAGGCAGGCAGGTCACACGGCACATAAAGAGGGGTTACTGGTTCATGTGGGGACATGTAAGGACACACAACCCAAACGGGTGCCAAATTCTCTGATTTGCTCGGAATTCGTATTGGGCCTTGCATGTTTGTGCAGTTGCGCAAACATCACAGTTAACGGAGGGTACATGCGCTAGTGGTTCTGTACTGTAATAATATGTTCTTAGTTTTAAGACTTTGGATGTTGATTTCAAAACCATGGGCATGTATCTGTAGAATCTGCTGTGCAAAGTAAAAACAAAGCAATTCTGAGTTATCTTAGACTTGGACCGAGTTATCTTTCTCTATCTTAGTTTTCTAAAATAATAATAATAATAATAATAATAATAATAATGTAATAAAGCATTTTGTTTTTATGAAAAAATATTTTTCAGATAATATTTTTATTAATTTATTTTGGCTTCAGTAAAATTACATAATTATGATTTTAATTTTAAGCGCATAATGAAAAATAATATCACACTTTTTTTACACAATATACAGGTTTTTATACATTAATATACCTATAGTGCAGCTGTTTTGATATTTTAGCTCATACAGGGATCATCATATTTGGTTAATAATAATAATAGTTTTTAACTGTTATAGACTATGATGCGTCTTTGGCTCAGTTACACTCTTAAAAATGAAGGTTATAAAAGAGTGTTTTTTCCCCCCTTTTTTAACGTGTCCTTGCTAAAACTAAGTATTACTGAAAAAAAATCCTTACTGACCTCATTGTAAAGTAATTTGTGTATTTATTTAGCATTTATTATTGGTCACATTTTATTAGCCATTTATTTATATATTTAACTGCCCTTACGTTTTTGTGTGTGTACTAACTAAACCTCCCATCTCTTTCTGTTGCTGTTTAATGCAAACTGACACATATTTTTCAGATCCCTACATCTGAACTTCCTGCTGCTAATCTGTGCTTTCATTTTTCAGAATTGATTTCTGTTATGCCGGTAAGCCTTCGGAAAAACATAGCTGAATTTCGTATTTGCTTTTAAAATACATGCAAGTTGGAGGTTTCTGAAAAATTAGGGCAAATCAAACAGCTTCAGTTTCATTTATGACAATCTTATTTGGCTCCTTATATCCTTGCTTGGCTCAAGTGAGACACGAAACTTCAAGCAGTGGTCTGAATTAAGCTGACTAAAAACTGTCATGTCTTTAAGATGCATGTCATATGTTCATTTTCCATCTTTAAAAGCGGGTCAATCGTCAGCCTGTCACAGAAAATGATATGTCATATTATTGAGCTCAGTTCCCATTGCCATCATACCCAGAGATTACTGTATTAAGGCATCTGTAAAGTTTGTGACATGTCCCTTAAGTACTGCTAAGAGGATGTGCATCTAATTCTCCTACAAAATTCAACTTATGTTTCAGTTAAAAACGTTTACACAGTTTCTAGGTGGTAAGTGGCTTAAAGTGCTGTTTTTATATTGTCTACTAATGCTGTCTAGCCAACGATTATCATAAGACAGGATTATCTGTCGGTGATGAAATGAATGGAAACACTTGAAAGTGTTGAAAAAACACTGGCAAGTCTTTCCTCCAAAACTAGAGGACTTTGAGTAGCCGCTGAGAATCTTTCCTTCAGAACCAGAGGACGACTTCATGAAGTTGCTGACACACAACTTGAAGATGAATTTTCATAATTGTATTTTCTCAATGTTTTTGTTCTGCTTCTGTGTCTCTCCCTACAAATTTGGCTGGCCATCAGCTAACCGACTACCGGCTGTTATGTCAGACTCCCCACATAAGTCGCTCTGTGGAAACCTGACAGGAAACCCACAAATGAGAATCTTAACATTCCCGTAGAAACCACAAGCATATGCTGCTTACTTTGCCAAAAGGCCATGCAGATAGCTCACATACTTAGTCTTATATTGTTGATCATGTCCATTCCACCCATGCAAGTTTTCAAATAAATGTTCTTCTATTATTCACTGAATGTTTTCATGACTTCATGACAAAATCCATATGACCTTTTAATAAAAGGCTTTTTCTACTTATATATTTGAACAGTTTGGTTCTAAAATGCTATAAATCCATTTGGATTCATTTGAGTAAAAATGTGGCAAGATTGTGTAATCTTTACAAAATGTAAAAGAAAGTGGCAAGATGAAAACCACTATTTTCTGTTTCAAACTTTCACATACCATCTTTAGGTTATAATAACACTAAAAATTCAAATCCAGATTTTGATTTTCAAAAATGTATTATAAAATGTTATTATTCTTTCCCAAAATGCAATAAATCCATGACACGTTTTTTTTGTTTGTTTGTTTGTTTTTCAAATGCAATAAATCCATTGAATCAATTTAAAAGTTATTTTTCATATTGAAACTGTTGAAAATACACAACATAGTAAGTTGATCCACATATGACAGCCTCTGAACTTGGTCAATACAAATTGTATATACAGGCACTGGACTAAAAATACATTCAATCAGTCATCGCTCCCAAAATTCAATGGGTCATCTTGTTAATGCTATAAATTAATTACAACAATAAAAGAAAATGTCAACATGAACAACAATAGGCTATCACATTAAACCACAGAAACCACATTCAACTTCTACAAGTGCATTCATCTTTGCCATGTTACATTCATTAGTTGACTAGTGCTATCGGCTGTATTAACAAAAACATTAATGGCATTAATAAAAACACTTACACTGACAAGCTACGCAATAGCGCGTTCATAATCGAATGCGACTCATCTGCGATTATGAATGCGATATTGCAGTGATCTACGGCTCTGTGTATTGAATGCCGCTCCATCTGAAAGCACGTGATGGAGATTTACTATCAATCACAGAACCGGCATTACTGACGAGATGCGCATGACAATCACATGCGATTTATCGTGCAGCCCTAAGTATGTTTGTTGATCACAAAGTACAAAATAGATGAGGAAAACTAGGATGCCGGGTGTATTCAAAGTGCCGCCATTACTGTCTAGAGTGCGTGGAATGGTGCGCTGTGATTGGTTGAGCGGATATATCGCATTCTGCAGAGAAGGGAGACTGACGTTTGTCGCGGTTTGGAAAGAAAGGGAGAAAACATGACACAATAACTCGGCGTATATGGCATTTTGCGTAAAATTACAAACAGACTTTTCAATACCGACCAGATACAATACTGATTTTGGCGGAACCTTACTTTTTTTTAAAAAATGGCGTTTATCGCGTTTTGGACCCAAACTCTTCATTTATGCCCAACAAAGTCTCAGTTACTATTCAACTAATGTTTTTAGGTTGCATTTTTGATTTACGTCACCTAAGCCATGGGCTGATCAGGTTTATAATGAGTCCTCCCCATTTTTCAGATCATTCCTACCCTCCTGCCAAAGACCATTCCTTCATCCTTCTAGTATAATTAATGAGGAGGTGAACTAAGGCTGTCAGGACATAAACAGCTCCCCGTCGCATCCACAGTGCCCCTCAGGTGAACTCCAGTCCCACATTACAGCAATGGAAAAGAAATGCCCATTACATTGCATGTTCTCTTCTTGAACTCTTTCTGTCGAACAGAAATGCAAGCAGCGAGTGCAACGGTCACGTAGGCCTATTTACTTTAGTGTCCAATTAGCCTGGATATATAGAAGCATTTAATCAGCAATCTCGGTCTATTATTATTATTACCATTTCTCATTAGTCCTCACTGCCAGTGCCAGCATAACAATCCCACCTTGTTAAATAATGACTTTATTACTGTGTGCAGCATATTTAAGCTTGCAATAGAGGATGAGAATATGATCCGGACAAGGTGACGGTCACTCCTGCATAACCACAAACTTCATTATTTTTTAAATCTGTGAGTGGTAGTATAATCTGAACAAAAGAAAGAATCCTGCAATATTGTTACACAAGATAAACAAGCAATTTTCACAGAGCCCAGACCTTAATGATGGTGGGTGGTGAAGGGTGTATCACAGAGATTACTTTAATTTTGTTAATTAAAAACATGTATATGCTTTCTATTTACTCACCCTCATGTTGCTCCAAACCTGTCTGACTTTGTCTTCTGTGAAAAGATCTTTTAAATAATTTTGTCTGTACAATGAATGCCTGTGGGGTGCAAAATAACACTGGACCCCACTGACTTTCACTGTACAGAGAAAAAAAAATATCTTGTGTTCCACAAAATAAAAGTAGTCATACAGATTTGTGCAATATCTCCCAAAACTTTTAAAATTTTATTTTAACCAAAAATAAACTTGTTAAATACCTGTATGAACTGAACTTTAGCTGTGTGCGTTCCTGGGTCTTTGAGTTCAGTCCACATCATAATGCCATAAATACACAGTAAGGGAATCCAACGAACATCAAAGGCCTTACTAAATCATTCAGAATTTACTGTCCTAATCATATGTGGCATAATAAAGGACAGACGTGTATGGCTGCCACTTTCCTTTTCTGTCAGCCACACATTACGGCTTATTTGGTTATCGCTATGTGCAAGCCATGGCTGTCGGCCATGTGATGACAGAACTCACAGCATTGTTTGAGCTATAATAAGTCCAACCTTAAATCTTTCTCCCAGTGGCCTGCATGAGGAGAATGACCTTTGACCTGTGTGGTGTTCAGAATTCTCTGCACTCCGTGGAGAGAAGTGCATAAAGGGTATAATGCAGGGGTGCCCAAACTCAGTCCTGGAGGGCCGGTGTCCTGCAGAGTTTAGCTCCAACTTGCCTCAACACACCTGCCTTCAAGCTTCTAGTATGCCTACACTCTTAAAAATAAAGGTGCTTCACGATGCCATAGAAGAACCTTTTTGTCTAAATGGTTCCATAGAGAACCTTTAACATCTGAAGAACCTTTTTGTTTCACAAAAGGTTCTTTGTGGCGAAAGAAGGTTCTTCAGATTATAAAAAGGTAAGAAAGAGATTGTTCTTTAAAGAACCTTTGACTGAATGGTTCTTTGTGGAACCAAAAATGGTTCTTCTATGGCATCGCTTGAAGAACCTTTTGAAGCACCTTTATTTTTAAGAGTGTAGTACAAGCTTGATTAGCTGGTTCAGGTGTGTTTAATTGGGGTTGGAGCTAAACTCTTCAGGACACCGGCCCTCCAGGACCGAGTTTGGGCACCCCTGGTATAATGGATATGAAGTGATTGATGAAGGCAACTGCACGAAACAGCAGAGATCAACACAGTCGCATTAGGGTTCTTGGAGAACACTCAAGTGTTTACTTGAACCTTCCAAGAAAGTCATAGCAACAAAGAAGAATGAGACTTTTTGTTACTTCGTTTGCCTGTATTATTTTTAGGACCTTTTTTGTTTGTTTGTTTTGTTCATGCTGTTCATGACATGATTATGATAAATCAAATAAATCCTATTTATTTATCCATTAATCAATTATTAATTGGCTAAATTATTTGCATACTAATTGCCGAGAAAAGCCTCTAAATGAAGACAATAATAATAAATTAAAGTTGTGGCAAATGAGTAAATTATTGAATAGACATTACAAAAGAGGCTTCAGAAATCACTATATTCATGCAGTTGTGCTCTGTCTAGTTGTTTTTGAACACAAGAACACATTCTGTGACAATGACTCATGTTTAAATCTCTCCACCAGTAGGAAAACCCTTTATTACGGAACATATTGTCCCTTAAAGGGATAGATCTTTAAATATCTTTAAAAAGATGTTTTGAAAAATCTCTAAAAACAGTTACCGCTGGCTTCTATTGTACTGTAAGTGTTTATGTTCCAGATAGAGGCAAAAAAAAATAGACAGATCTGAAATAACATGAGGGTGAGCAAACAATGACAGAACTTTCATTTTTAGATGAACTATCCCTTTAAGGGGAATGTACTTGTCTAACAGGAAAAAAAATATGCCTACAATCTGCATGAGTTTACATCTTCAGATGTTTCGATTTTCATCACTGTACTTCGATTAAATCATGTTTGGAAAAACTGACAAAATTAAAAAACTCTTCAATGCAAAGCTCCTGGTGGCCCAAATCTGATCCTCACAACCCAATGTGACTGGGGAGCCTTGGGGGTCTTTTGCTAGTAAGTGCAGTCCCTCATTTGAATTTATTCTAATCTGCAATTTTATATCAGATCCACAGTTTGATATAAAAAGTAAACATTAATGTAAACAGCTATAATCTCCCCTTATCCTCTGATAACAAGCAAAGATGCCAGTAGTCTGCCACTACTGTTCAACAGTGTAAAATAATAAAATCTAGAGTGTGTATATATAGCATTTAAAATTAGAATATAATTGCTTTAAAAAAAAAGTCAAACTGACATTCAGTTATATGTATAAAATTCCATTATAACTACATTTTTATAATAATTATATAATAATAAATATTATTAGCCTAATGGTTCAATTCTTTCAGTCTAGCAAATCATGTCTCATAAACATTGCACAACAAAAATTGCTGAATTAACTGGGGGTCACCGAATAGAAAATGGTGTATGTTAATGTTAATGTGATCGTGTTTATTGTCAGTAACCATAATGTGCGGAGTACTGTGGTTTTATGCATACCTACCTATATCTATTTTTTTACTTATAGTGGCACCTAGATTCACGTTTATTTAATTTATTATTTTAAATTATTATTTTAAATTACGCATTTAATATATTTTACTAAATAATATAATTCTAGAATTTAATACAATTATAGAATTCTAATATCGCCAATTTATTGGTTTTCGACCATAACAGCTTATAATATTGAATACAATTTTAAAATCGAGGCATCCTTAGTCCAAAACAATGAAAATAAACAAGGTTATAGTGATGTGCTGTCAAGTAAATAAACAGATTTTTGCTCTTTGTTTTTTTTTTTTTCTTCCAGGTAATGGTGTTTCAAAGATTTGGGACCATGTCAATAGATGCACATTCAAAACATTCTGATAATACCCTGACTAATTTTAACTTTCATACTAAATTGTTTATCATGCAAATATGATTGTATGTAAAGTTTCCAATTGGCCACCCAAATATTTGGTTGTTTAATCCTCTTATATCAAAAGAGACAATTAAGTTACAAGAGATAAAACAGCAGTGATGTGTCTGGATTACACTTCTCAAAATGAGTTTTTGGATTACAGGCCTACTACAATCTAACCTAAAGCTCCATAGGATTTCTATATGGAGAGCCCCTTTTTAACTTTAGTATAAAGGGGGGGTTGGGGCAAGCGCACAAACACAAACCCTCTATATTTCATTAAAAATTGTTATTTTACTTTGCATTTTACTGGACCATTCAACAGCATACATTATTTACTGATATGACAATACTTGCACAACACAGCTCAGAGAGCATTACTTAAATCATCTTATGAGCTCATCCACACATACCCTCTCTGCTAAACAATGTTTTCCATTTGTATTAAACATATGTTTCCCGAAAAACAGATTGAGAGTTATTTGTGAAACAAAAGTTTGTTTTGAAGTGTGCTTGACTATTCAAAAACCAGACAATTGTGATTTGCTTTCTAAACTAAATTATGGATCCTATGGATTAAAAAAAAATTCTTAAAGGGATAGTTCACCCAAAAATAAAAACATTATTTTGAGAATTTGTTGTCGTTGTTTGTTTGTTTGGTTGGATTTGTCCATATAAATAGAATTAGATGTTCACCAAAGCTCTAGTTACCAACATTTTTCACAAAAAAAAAAAAAACGTATTTTGCGTTCAAGGTCATACAGGTTTGGAACAACATGAGGGTGACATAATTTTCATTTTTGGTTATATTATCACTTTATAATACTCCATTTGCTATGGGTTCACCACACCAAAAATTGACCGTGCACACTTGAGCAGCCACGTGGTGCAATGTAATGATATAAAAAAACAGCAGGCACAGCGGGTCACAGTAAATGTCAGACTCCGAGGCATGTGCTGATGACTGCAGCCCACCACAACTCTAAAGTTCTATATTACGGACCCATGTCTAACACTTTAAGAGTCTTATGTTATACTACTTATAAGTAGTTTTTGATAGATTTAGTTGGACCACACTTTGTACAACAACAGATTTGACCCAAACAGTTAAAGAGTGTCACCTGTGACGGTTATGGCAAAGTTGTAGACTGGCTAATAGAAATGAGGAAAAAATAATTCATTAATGAACATTCAGTAATTGGTGGAGATACAAATGTGTAAGATTTTCATTTGAATCCTTGGATTTTAAAACTACAAATATGCCTCATTTCATAGCTATTTCTACTGTTGTCCAACCACCCAAGTGTAACCTATGTGGTGGTAGTGGGAAGGGGAGAAGCAAACTGACCCCTGTCAATGGCATTCACCCTGTCAGGTGGTCCTATGTATTGCTAAAAACAGCATCTGAAAAAATAAAGCTGATATACCTTTTTTTCTGAGTTGCACAGATATTATTTTTCTTGCAGTGCAGTGAAGTGGTCTTCCTTACACAGAAATGACTTTAGATACAAGTGTGTGTGCTGGAGTTATTGTGTATAAGTGAGCTTGTGCAAGTGTGTATCAATCTGGTTGAGCAACTAGTGGTTCCCGCCAAAACGGGTAAATAAGATTCTGAGGTCACTTTTTTCAGACTGTCTGTCATGTAAAACTGCATTTGTTCTTTCAATTTCAATACAGATGAAATACACAAACTTTTCACTAAAAAGCAGCACGGTCTGGAAACTATGTAAAGCAGGTGTTTACACGCCCTTCATTCTTTTGTTTGGTTTTTGCTTTCTTGAACAACCGAGTGAACAAGTTCCTGTTTTTACTGACTATCCACTGTGAATTAGACATGCAGGTGTTTAACTGTTGAGCACTGAGTTGGCTGACTCTAAACTCATATACATAACAGGCAATTTTGAGGTTTTTCACATCATAGGATGCCATGGTCATGTAGAAAACAAACTTCATACTGGCTATAGATATATAGTGATATTCTCAATGTTGCTCAGAAGACAGGATACAGGTTTAACTCATTTGAAATACTTCTGCTTAAAGTTACACTGTCAGATATGCAAAATAAATCTATCGTATCTCTTGCTCTGGCTACTGTGTATAGACCACCAGGGCCGTATACAGATTTCCTAAAATAATTTGCAGATTTCCTCTCAGACCTATTGGTTACTGTTGATAAAGTGCTAATTGTCGGAGATTTTAACATTCACGTTGATAATACAAATGACGCATTAGGACTTGCGTTTACTGACCTAATAAACTCTTTTGGAGTCAAGCAAAACGTCACCAGGCCCAATCATCATTTTAATCATCCGCTAGATTTAATTATATCGCATGGAATTGATCTTACTGATATAGATATCGTACCTCAAAGTGATGATGTTACTGACCATTTCCTTGTATCGTGCATGCTGCGTATTACTGATATTAGCTATTTGGCTCC
>NW_015505623.1:217505-218282 GCF_001515645.1 Sinocyclocheilus grahami
GGTTTCAGGCTCCACCATAGCACAGAAACTGCCCTTGTTAAAATTACAAATGACTTGCTTCTTGCATCTCATTGCTAGTTTTACTTGATCGTAATGCTGCGTTCGGCACTATAGATCGTGACATACTCATAGATTGATTACAAAACTATACAGGTATTCAAGGGCAGGCTTTAAGATGGTTTAGATTCTACCTGTCCGATCGCTACCACTTTGTTCATTTAAATGGGGAGTCATCTCAATTATCACCAGTAAAATATGGAGTGCCACAAGGATCTGTCCTAGGTCCTCTGCTATTTTCAATATACATGTTGCCCCTTGGTAATATTATTAGAAAATACGGGATTAGTTTCCACTGTTATGCGGATGATACTCAACTATATACGTATCTCAACAAAACCAGATGAAACTTCTAAATGATCTAAGCTAACAGAGTGTGTTAAAAATGTAAAAGATTGAATGACCAATAATTTTCTTTTATTAAATTCGTATAAGACAGAGATATTACCTATTGGACCAAAAGACAGTACACCGAATCTCGTGGATTACAATTTGCAGCTAGACGGATGTACTGTTACTTCCTCTACAGTCAAAAATCGGGGTGTTACATTAGATAGCAACTTTTCTTTTGAAAATAATGTTTCCCATGTTACAAAAAAAGCATTCTTCGATCTTAGAAACATTGCCAAGCTACGAAACATGTTACCTGTTTCTGATGCAGAAAAGCTAGTTCATGCATTCATGACCTCTAGACTGGACTATTGTAATGCACTGCTAGGT
>NW_015505623.1:218658-247137 GCF_001515645.1 Sinocyclocheilus grahami
TTGATTACGTCTTTAATTGATTACGTCTTTAATTGATTTTTCCATACATTAACTGACAGTCATCACTGATAAGCTACCACTAAATATTGTAGAAACTTAATTTGCTGTAAAGTTGCTTTGCAATGGTTTGTATTGTGAAAAGCGCTATACAAATAAATTTGAATTGAATTGAATTATAGATGTGGGTATTTGCTAATAGAAGCCTGCTGATAAAAATAGGGACATTAAAGAGACATAAAAGATCATAAATTGACTTTTTGACCCTTTTTTGATAGCGAAAATAGAGAGTGGACCGGATTGTTTTGGAATGAGACCAGGACATGGCATGATCCAGATTTAAATCTGCCACATGAACTCCACAGCTTAATGTGTTTGGGTCATTGGCCATTAGGCCACAACTACAACAAAACAAATTATTTATTTATTTATTTACAGGCAATATTTCATGATTTTTGAAAAGGGAATTTATACAATTTAGTGGTGATGGCAATTTATACAAATAACAATGCCTATTTTATCAATTAATTTATTTAAATGACATAGGTGACATAGGATGGTCAGACAAACATATTCATTCATATACATTTTTTAATTCATTAGTCTGCAAGGGTCTTGAACTTATATTCTGTCTTTATTAAACCAGCATATTATTTCTTTATTTTTGTGACTTTTTAAAAGATTTTATAACATTTTATGACCAATTCATACAGAAATCCAGGTAAATCCAAAGGGTTCCCATACCTTATGCAGTTGTACACTCATACACACACACACACACACACACATACAATCAGTTTTTTTCACATTTCCCATCAGATTAGTTTAATGTGAACATCAGCATTAAAAACCTCATTAGCCCTGTACAAACCCTCAGTTTGACGAGACACCTTTACAATGATTCCCTATTACTGTTTGCTTTATCTCCTATGATGTTCTTTACTTAATATAAAGTACCCTTGCTCAGATAATTGACACGTTCACTTATCTCCATTAATAAAAAGTCAATTAGCTTGCCAAGGAATTGGGCTTATCCGCTGTAATAGAGGCCTAATGAACTGCCCTCGATTCAAGGCCTCAACTCACCCTATCTTCTGGCACATTTTCTCACACAATAGCGTACGGGCAGATACAGCACCTAAAACAGCTTTTATGTTCTGTATCTGCCTTTCAACCTTCAATTAGAAATGTTCCAGACAGAAGCCCAGAATAAGTCAAGAGTTTAGTCAGACATGAAGTCATGTCACTGAATACAACAGACAGCGGTGAACAGCGATAACAGGCAGACTTCAAAAATGTGTGCCATCTGACCACTCTTTAACAGCATAGTCAATACTAAGAGACAAAACTGAATGAAAATATCTGTATAGTGGCATACAATTGTTTTTACTTGCAACAGTCAAAGTGTCTGAAGGCTGGTTTAAGGCTGCATTTGCCACTTTCTGACTGAATAAATAACTAGTGGTCGACCGATATATCGCCAAGGCCGATATTTGGCATTTTTCAAATATCGGCATCGGCGGATAAGTTTTTCTGTTTGGCCAATGCGTTCGAGGCGCATCTTTTATTTTGACGGCATGCCGGACTTTTATTGGGACGGCACTGAGAACGGCAGCGCCTGAGCACACAGTGCTCACATTCTCCCTCTTGTTCGCCGTCGTCGTTAACAGTTCTGTCTAATAATCCGATAGAACTGTTAAACAAAGGAATTAAAATGTATACAAAATGTATTATAACAATTGCTTTTATATTATTAGTAATAGAGAGGCAAACATTATAATACTTTCTCGTTTGCTGTCAGCATTCAGCAAATATGCATTTACATCATTTAAACAAATCTTTGAATGGCTAATGAAAATTTTATTTCACAAACCTTGCAAACTTAGTCGAATCCAGTTGTAAGATCTTGTGAAGTGTGCATGTGATCTGCATGATCACGTGTTCTCTGCGTGACGTTCGGTCTGTGCAAATTGAATGCTTTAAACATTAAATTCGTGATTTCAAATTATGCTTCGCTTTATGCATTTGCCCACTGTCATATTCATGACATTTTCACTGTGTGCTGTATGTAAAATGAGTGTTGCATTGGCTTTATTTGAAAAAATATGATTCCCAATGCACACAAACTTCCCAGAATAGCCTACTGAGTGCTCTGTTGGTTACAGTTTACTTCCTTTTTAATTATATTTTTATAATTTTTTATTTATTTGTAATAAAATACTTTGTCATCTAAAGAATAAGTATGTTTGTTTTACTAATTCATTTTTGAATCCATTCTCAAATGATTTCAAATTTCTTAAATATTAAAATAAATACAATTATATCGGCCATCCTGCTTTCCAAGATATCGGCATCGGCTGTCAAAAAAACAATATCGGTTGACCACTATAAATAACGCCATCAGCTTTGAACAAATTTTGTAGAATGTAACATACATTCTACAAAATGTAACATACAACAAGCCACTCCAAAATAACCATCCAGTAAATACATACTCCGTGTCAAAAGGTATTGGCCGGCTAACATTAAATGAACATTCCAGCTGTCTGTTGTTCAAACTAAACCATAAGAAACATGTCCTGAATTAATACCTGACAAACAAATAGAATACAAACAATCATGTTTGTCACTGTCAGTCTTGTTCAACCATGTCTGTATTTCATCTGGTTTGTTTTTATGTCGCTTAGCCTTGACTTCACATTGTCATAAGCAGCTGCAAGATGGCGGTAATACACAGAAGCATAAACGAGATATTACACAACGCATCCACTTCCTGTGGCAAATATTGGATAATATAGGTCTGATACTGTTTTTCAAGCACCTTGTTTAGACAGAGACACCCTAAATTTTGCAGAAGTGTGAACCGCAATGCCCACGGGAAGCGTGTGCACAAACTCTTCCTCTGTGCTCTCTGAGCTCTGTGTAACTGTAAGATTAATAATAATAAAAAAAAGATCAGTGCAGAATTAAAAGAATGTCACCAAAAAAATGGGATAAAATGTGGAGTTCTGGAATGAAATCTTACCTACAATGTTTAATTATTATATACACATTAATTATTGTTTCATATTATTAGTAAAATAACAGATTCTGTCAGTCTTAAACAACATCAAAACCCAGATAGCACAAGTACGTCTGCAAGATGTCTGTTAAAGATCGCTTCATCTGGAAAGCATCTGCTGTGCACAAACATTTGATAGATGTTTTTAAGATGTCAGTTTTACATACATTCTAAATCATAAACATCTTAAAGACCTTTTCTAAACGTCTTTTAGACATTTGATAAGAAACATCCTATAGACGTATTGCAAGTTCCTCTTTACTAAACAAAAGGTTGAAATGATATCTGAAAGTTGCAAAATTCAAAATATTTCAACTTTCCCCAGCACTTTATGGACATATTCTCACATGTGTAAAGATGTTTTTGCTTCTAAACTGCAGTCATTCCTACTTATATGAATGATTGTTTTTTACTTATGGTGAACATTTATCATCTTTAAAACTGATGATAAAAACACCACAAAGAATGCAAATGAGTTTACTTTTGTTAACTATGACGTGTGGGTCTGATTTATAAATAAATTACCCCTAGTCTTTCTCCATCATTTACTGAAAAACAGGTGGTCTGCTAGGGACTTTTGTGTGAGAGAGAGACACTTGCTCTGCGGCTGCGAATAGTTTCAATCAGCTCCGGAGGTTCCAATCAGTTTTTAGAAATCATACAGAACAGAATTGAACATTTGCAATGTCAATCTGAATAAAAATGCATTTTGTTTTTATTCAGTTACAATGTGTTCAAATTTATGTTCATATACATTATAATGTCAAGAGGCAAACGACAAATGTGCCCATTTGTTGGTTGCATTTATCTTCGTTCACTCCAGTATGATAAAACTAACATGGGACAAAGTGAGCTCAGATAACTCAAATAGCTCAAAGCTGCCTGTTCGACCAGGACAGACGTGTGAGAACTCCCTCCAATATTCTCATCATTGCTTTTCATCTGAAACAATGGCAGGTCTCTGTTGCTCTCACACCATCAAAGAGCAGCAGGGTTACAGCATAAAATAAGCCCCCAAGGTCCTCTATCTTTCTTTTTTTTCTGTGAAATGTTTAAAAATAGAATAACTTAATTAATACAATATTCACCATAGAGATTAAGTTAAATTCACATTTCTAATCAGAAAGCTTTTTAGGGTCCAGAAAGCCCACGCTGTAACCATGGAAACCCCTATCTGACAGAGCCGCTATCAGCCAATTAATGCAAGAAATTAGTAGTTTTATTGCAGAAACAAATTCCCAATAATACTCTTCAAAAAAAATTACAAATTGCCAAAGGGCATGCCGTTAGCTAGGACTTGGTTGATGTCCAGAGAGCATAAGAATGCCTGTCTGGGTAGACACTGCAAAGAAATCCCACTTTTGGGCATTTATGTGGATTCACCCATATTTACGTAATGCCCAAGGGCCTTGTGTCTGTAATTAGTAATCAATAACTCATTCAACTCTGCAAGTATTCTTGTAAATATGCGTTTCACGGCATGTTGGGTTTATTTGTCCGGCTGGCTGAAACTTTTTAAACCTTATCTAACAAACTACTGATAGAAAACATCTATATACTCTAAGGATTTCACATCATTTTGGCAAAACTCTTATATTTAGGTTTTGATAAAGCTGAAATTTTCATATTGTCTTTTTAATGCATCTTCACATATGTAAAACAGCTTCCATATGATCCTATCCTCCAGACTACAAAAAGAAAATTCCCCACCACAAAAAAACATAGCAAACAGTATCATAACACCAACATTTGCCATGTTAATTAAGAGTGTGTGCTTTGGGAAATTTTCACAATAGTTATTTTTGCTGAAAATTAATAAAAAAAAGATTAAATACAAAGCATATGCATTACAGTAAAGTAACAGTAAAGGCTTTTACAATGTTACAAAAAAAATCTATTTCATATAGATGCTGTTCTTTTGAACTATTCATCAAAGAAAAATGTATCATGGTTTCCATAACGATAATAAAGCTGCAGTCTGTAAGTTTTGCCTCTTTGTTGCCATCTCTGTTTGAAAACATGGAATTGCAGCTGTGTGTGGAATTATCTTTCTTGCGTGGGTTGTGCTCTGTCTCCAGCGCGGATGAATCTAATGTTTTGAAGAGTATGTGTGGCAGTCAGTCACCGCACCGGTGTGGATATTGTACTTTGCACTCACAGATTCTAGCCTACATCTTGGAATATATGACTCAAATAAGCATTTTCACCGGATATTGTCATCTGAGCAAGTAAGTAACAAGTCTGCTACGTTTGTTCTGACCAACTGAGGAAAAAAACATTACAATAAATCGTGCTACCAATGGTGATTTAATCTAAATGAGTTCATATCACATCAAACTGTGCAAATTATTATTATTGTTATACTTTATTCTCAAATTGTTAATGTTAACAACATCAGCATTGCGTGACTATGAGTATAGTGTGTATAAGCAAGTCGATTTCTATGTCTGTACAGTCTAATCTCTAATTGTCATACCACTCAAATTTCATATTAAGAAATTATTTTAACCCAAAATGTAAATTATGCTCCCTTCGAACTGGTTGTCTTGAAAATACAAATCTTGTCTAATCCCAGGCTATCTGTAATCAGAAGCACATTTAAAACTGGAAAATAATTTAATTACATTCACATGTGTTTCATAAACACATAATCCTTTCTGGATTACAATCCGCCATCAAAATGATACATTTAATTATTCCAGCTGCTGTGAGAAAAGGCTATAAACGATCCGCCACCTGCAGGATCCTCAGTCACATGCGATAGCCTAGAAGCCGGGACAACTTCTTTATGTTTACAGACGTGACGTAATGACGCAGCGGCATACTCGAATTTCCCGCGAAAACCTACCCGTACCACTCAAATTAGAAAACATTATTATAAACTGACCATTGTGAATCGGGCTAAAGTAAAGCGATAGTTTCGAACACTGGCTGGTTATGTACTTGTTCAAATATTGATTTCGGATCATTTTTAACCCAAAAAAGTTACGGACTGCAGCTTTAAGCAGAACAACTGTTTTCAGCTGTTTCAAGAAAACAGTTATCTTAAATTGTAAAAAAAAATAATAATAATAATTTGTAATTATATTTAATAATATTAATCTTTTAATGAACCCCTGTGGCCCCACACATGAATGTCGCCAACATGGACCTTCTTACATATAGCACAGAGTTCTGATTAGGGATTAGACCATTGTGTGAGGTGATTACATATGAACAACTCACACACATTCACCGCCAACAGACTGATGAACCTCTCATGTAAACGATCATAGCTTGGGTTTTATGATTAATGCTGAACTAAACAAACAGAGGACTGTCCAAATCTGATTGTACAGTGGAGGGAAAAAATGCATTTGGGCCCTTAAGTCACACTTTAAAAAATGTCTGAATTTCATTGCTTTAAACCAGACGGTCTCAGGGTGATTTTTTTAGCAGAGCAGTTAAATTAACACAGGTTTCCTAACTGAATAACCACAGATGTAATCCATCAAATTAACTAAAGACATGTCCCATGACTTAAAATAAGTAATATTTTTAACTTAAAAATAAAAATGAATTAGTTTATTAATTTGAAAATAAAAATGTTAAAAGACAAATTGTTTTTCAAATTGACAATGAAAAACATTTACAGTGGGTATAGAAAAGATTCCCCCCCCCCTCCTTTACAATAATCAGATTTTGTTGCTTTGCAGCCTGAAATGAGGACGTACACAGTTTTTGTTTTATCCCGCTGTATTTACTCAGTGCAACTTATAACATCCAAGTGAAAGATATAACACCAACCTGTCAGAGAAAAATAAAAAAAAACAGAATCACTGAGTTGGAAAAAAGATCACCCCCTCCTAAAAATGACTTGTAAACTCAATCAGGTGTAGCTAATCACCTTCTCAATGGCACACAAAACCATTTGACTTTTAACTGTGATCAGCTGTGGTCATTTTGTGTCCGCCTTCATTTCAGGCTGCAAAGCAACAAAATGTGATTATTGTAAAGGGGGTGAAAAATGTGATTGTAAATGTGATTGTAAAGGGGGTTTATCTAATTAATGTTACAAGACAATAATAAATGAATAAATCATATTTTGGTGACACATTATAATAAGGTTCCATTTGTTAACATTTGTTAACTATATTAGTTAACATGAATTAACAATGAAAAATACTTGTAAAGCATTTATTAATCTCAGTTCATATTAATTTCAAAATGTACTAATGCATTTTTAAAATCCAAAGTCATATCTGTTAATATTAATTAATGGTTATGAGCTAATATTAACTAACAACGAACAGTCATAGTTGTATTAATTAGCATTAACAAAGATTAAGAAATACTGTAAAAAATGTATTGGTCATTGTTAGTTAATGATAGTTAATGCATTAATTAACATTAACTAGTGAACTTTATTGTAAAGTGTTACCCATATTATAAACTGACAAAATAGACAAATGTATCACTATTTAGTTCATATTAAAAATGCTAGTTAAGTGTAAGAATAAAATAATAAATTAATAGGTCATTTTTAAATGCACCTTTCAAATTTCCAAATGATTTTCTTTATCCATTTGTGGATCAAATGAAAAAATGCAATTGGATGCCCTTTTGACTGCTTGTGCTATATTTCTTTAAAAATGAATGGTCGCTATATTCCACTATATTTGGACCGGTTTGTGATCATATAAGTTCATATCTTTTGGGAGTCGAGGTATAACTACTAGTCTATATATTTTGTTGTTTTGTAGCGCTGGCAAACACGTCAGTTATATTGGGGGATAATACACTGTCCTGAAAGTTAAAGTAGAAATACCACAAAGCCAACAGTCTGATTTAAATGTGCAAGTGTGTGTGTGTGTTTCTAGGTGTCTTTTTTAAAGTGCTAAGATAGACCCAGCATATAAATGGCCACCAGTGATGGACTTTCATGGTCAGATGGTCACCTGTCCTCCAAAATAAAATGTAATTGGCAAGACAACAGCTTCAAAGAGCCAGACGAGACTTTTTAATATGATGCAAGGCAGACCAAGAGTCCTTGTGTCCTGCAGTCGGGGTCCAGTAAAATCCCTATTTCAAGCTAGTTTTGCATCTTGAGTTTTCATGTAAAAGCCACATTTTAGTCTGTGCAATTCAATTTGCTTCACCGTTTCTCTGAATTTTGACTCCAAGGCGATCATCGTTTCCCAGTTCTGATCCTCAAGTGGAAAAACACATTTTGCAAACCCATACATGTGGTCTGACCACGGTCATATGCAAATATGTACAAATGCTAATAATTAAAAAGTCAAGGCTATAAGTCTTACCAGCTCCCTCGTGTGTTGCATCCCCGGGTTGTTTATAGGGGTTGAACTTGGGCTTGGGAGCCACAACAGGAGCAAACTTCTTAGGAGCCTGTTGCTGGGATACAGAAATACTGGTGGTACCCATGGGTAAGCTGGTCTCCATTCGTGCACTCACATGACCTTGCTGGTCCCCATCATTATAGCCACCCCACATCTTTCTGGAGTCAAGAACTCTAAAAAACAACAACAAGACCACATTATTATATTGCACTGAGATGTACAGGTCCCAAAGCACCCAGAATGCCCACAATGTGTGAGGAATTGTAGCGCTGTCTGAATTCTAGTGATACATTCCTTCCATAGAAATTTAGTTTTTTTATGCATAACATAGATATGGATGGATGAGCCATTGTGGTAATTTTCACCAGAGACCGAATTCCCATCCCTAGAGCACTGCGCAGTCGCGGCTTCTCCCGCTCTTTGTTCTTAACTGTGGACTTTGCAAAGGAAACTGTGCATTTCAAACACCAGGCATGGAAGAACCAGAACAAGTTCAGAGTAGCATCTTATCTGATTATTGCATAATTTTATGGTAAGTTCATCCAACAAAAGTGCAAATTTTGAATATGCCAAGGAAAGTTATTAACCTCTTAAGACCCGAGAAAAGATTTTTAGGAAAAAAAAGTTTTTTTCATGTCTTTACATTGTTTAGAGCATAAAAAAAAATGTAAAAAATGATATTTCATTCATAAGTTATGCTATTCATAACTCAATAAAAAAAAATTAAAAAGACATGAATGAACATGCATAGGCAAAAACAATAGATTTTTTAAATCACCAATACATTTTTAGTTTTCACGATTTATTTATTTTTTTACCAAACTTTGTATAAAGATGATGATGTTATAACAGAATGATTTGACATACCATTTTTCTTTCTGCAAAATGGCCATAAACGGGTTTTCTCATTATATACAATGTATCTATAAACTAAATCTAATTTGCATATTAACGTGTTTTTGGAGCAACATGTAATGAAAAAAGAAGTGTAATAATGGGAGTAATATTTGACAAGATTTTCATAATAATATATAATATTTCATAGAATATTGAAACGTGAAACCATACGAGGACATGTATGAAATCAACATCCTGTTTCGTAACAGAAAGTCATGTAAAAAATGATATTTCATTCATAAGTTATGCTATTCATAACTCAATAAAAAAAAATAAAAAAGACATGAATGAACATGCATAGGCAAAAACAATAGATTTTTTAAATCACCAATACATTTTTAGTTTTCACGATTTATTTATTTTTTTACCAAACTTTGTATAAAGATGATGATGTTATAACAGAATGATTTGACATACCATTTTTCTTTCTGCAAAATGGCCATAAACGGGTTTTCTCATTATATACAATGTATCTATAAACTAAATCTAATTTGCATATTAACGTGTTTTTGGAGCAACATGTAATGAAAAAAGAAGTGTAATAATGGGAGTAATATTTGACAAGATTTTCATAATAATATATAATATTTCATAGAATATTGAAACGTGAAACCATACGAGGACATGTATGAAATCAACATCCTGTTTCGTAACAGAAAGTCATATTTTGATTTGAAACCCCATAACATTTTCCTGAGATGTTGATTTATGACAGACAGTTTAAAAATTAGACAGATTTAAATGATAATTACAAAATAGTATCATATTTCCATAAGAGTGTCACTAAATTAATATCAGACATATTTGAAGACCAAGGAGAGGGAGTGGTCATAGTGAAACATCCAAACATTTAGTATCTCTGAAAAGCCCTGAATGTGCCTTGCACAGGACATCCAGACTTAAAACTGTGGCATGTATAGTCTCAGAGAAATACCCCAAAATATAATGTCCTCATATGAGGTCACAGGGTCTCAGGAGGTTAAGTCTAAGTTTAACTTAAATTTGGTTTATTCCTTTTTACAAATCTTTTGTATTAGTGTGTTTTCATGTCTTGACGGAAAGATTATATTATATATTTACAAGTTGAGCGCCAGCGCTACAAAAACAAACTTGAAGCCCATTCTTTGCTTGCCGTTTTGAAGAAATATATACAGTGCCCTCCATAAGTATTGGAACAGTAATAACAAAATTGGTTTGTCTGCTGTGTAGTCAAGACATCTGCAAATATGATTAAAAGATGAATATAAGACAAAACCACAGAATGTCACATTTTATTATTAGCTGTTTCAACACATTCATGTTTTACCAAATAAAAAGGACAGCACCTTTTAGAGTTTCATTCCCTAACCTGATGTGAGCATAAGTATTGGGACAGTTGAACTTAAAGCAAATGTAAAAGTTTAAAAGCTAATATTTAGTTGTAAATCCCTTGCATGCAATCACAGCAGTGAGTCTACCACCCATAGACATCACCAGACTCTTGGTTTCATCCATTGAAATGCTTTTCCCAACCTTTAATACAGCCAATTTCAACTGTTGCTTGTTTTGGGGAGCTTCTGCTTTTAGTCTCCTCTTTAGCTGGTGAAATTCATGTTCAATGGGATTTAAATCTGGAGACTGACTTGGGCAATCTAAGACCTTCCATTTTTTGGTCTCCTTGACTGAGCTAGCAGGGTGTTTTGGGGCATTGTCCTGTTGCAATATGAAGCACTTTCTGATGAGTCTTGTGGCATTTTCTTGAACATTGGTAGTCATGCTTTTGTACACTTCTGCATTCATTCTGCTCCACCATCATTCTTTAAGTCAACAATAAAGTTGAGAGGGCCTGTTCCAGAGGCAGCCATGCGGGCATGTCATTGTCATTTTTGTAACATGACAGCCTGAGTGATCCTCCACTTCTATTCTATTTACAACAGTGGCCAGGACATTCCTTAATTGGTTTTTATAGAAGAAACAAAGTTATATGAGTTTGGCTTGATATGGGTGAACTATCCTTTTAAGAGTGTATATTTTCAAACATAAAGTCTCAGGACTTGTCATCCCGCAAAACCAAATATGGTGCTAATCATTTCTCGAGTTCTCTGGGACGTGCCAAGGTGTCAAATAAGATTCTGTAATTTGATATAATCCCTTACTTCACATAAGCCACTCACCTTTCTATAGTTAGAAGCAAATAACCACCAGTTGCTATCCGCGTTATCAATTTAAATGAAACCATAATACATCAGGCAATGAAGAACTGGGGATGTACTAGTTGTGTTGAAGCTTAGAAAGCTGCCAGAGAACATGACAGCAGTTTAACTTTCACTGACGTGGTGAAAGCTGTAGTACAAGCAACATTAACAACCTGACAATATTGATGACTTCTAATGCATTTATTGACAACTTCAGGAGCATGTGTGTGCTAACTGCTGTGCCACAGCTCTAGCCAACTTATTAAAATAACTGCTTTACTCTTATTTATGTTCAGCTTGTCTTGGAGACAGACATATTTACATAACCGGTGTTGTTTATCTGCTTAGGCATTTAGCTGCAGGGCCGCTGCTGTCTATTTTGACTCAAAAAATTGCACACTTCCCTACTTGGATTTTTATTATTTGGATTATTACTTACAAATGAAGGGGATTATTGTAAAGCAGACTGATTCAAAGAATTATTCACAGTAAATGGGTTCTACGTGGCCTGTTATGAGCTGCAAGTGAGTGGTCGATAATAAATAGTCCAATAAATAAAATCGTTTGCTATATTTGTTGAAAATGCAGTGGGATTTGATACAGGTGTTGAGGTGCAAATGACTGAACCTGTGCCATGCAGGGATCAAAATAGCTCTGCTAGTTCAAAAAAATGTGATGTTAGCCTGTAATATGAACTCTCCGCAGAGTATAGCGTAATGAGATAACTAGAGGGTTGAGGTTAACTGAAGTCGTTCTTATGAACATGATATATATGGTATACAGTATATCGAGTCGCAACTGGCTGCCCTGATGGGCCGTAACAAAATCCTCATTATGAATAACCCCTCAGGGTGCAATAAATAAAATAAATCATTTGTTTAGAAGAAATAGATGACAGGTCATCCTGATCGCAAGGTTAACATAAAAGTCAAAAATGTCAGGGTGGTACAAAATGTCCAAAAACAAAACTCACTGCTGAATAGCCTTCATGGCTTAATAACTGCAACACTACAGGCCCTCATCAATGTGTCAAGCTCAAAAAGTTGAAAGGTCAAGGTTGACTCAGAGTTATTTTAGCTAACTGACACTAGAACTGAAACTATAAATAAAACCACTAAAAAATTGTTACTTGAAGTAAAATAAATATTAATTGAAATAAAATAAATATATTACAAAAATGAATAATCAATGTATATATATTATATATATATATATATATATATATATATATATACGTATATATAATACTAAAATTGACAAACACGCAACAAAATTACTAAACTTTACCAACAATTATTACTAAAATAGCACTACAATATCATTGACCCATTAACATGGTATATTATTTAAGCACCATGTCATACAAATCTATCAATATCATTAATGACCAATTGCACACTAAATCATGGTGAACCATAATACTTGTTTTTAAGTAGATAATCCAGAAATAAAGACAAAGACAAAAGAGAAAGAATGCCTCACTGAAAGAACTCTCTAATAGCCATCGCAACTGTACTGAAATCGAATGAAACATTATTTGAAATATTTCAATAAACGCATCTTTCATTTTTTCTGCCATTGGTCTTTTTTGTGGGTGCCATTGTTGCTTTTTGTAGCTGTGTACGCTGTGCACGCTGTTTTGCTGCATCTGACTGATGTAGGCTTTACGTTTTCCCTCCAGAGACGAGCCAAAAGAGCCCACGCACAATTGTGTTCTAATATCGTCTAGCCGCACCACACGGCAGAACCTCTTTACCGAGCTTCCCCATTGATCCTTCTGTGTTAGAGCTCTCCATTTCCCATCATTCTGCTCACACACACCTATCAAAGGCCATAAAAGGGAACAGTGTAAGGACAGGGGACATTATCACACAGTAACAGTTCTAACACACCTGAACTTTCTTGTAAAAGGTTGAAAAAGATGGTTTCACAGCAGACGATGGGCTACAGGAATCTATAGGTGTGTTATATTTCCTGACCTCTGTTGCAGACTCTATTATAATGCCTGGAGAGTGTGTGTGAAAAGAATAAAGCACAGCTTAACCTCAAGCCGACCTCTTCAGTGAGAAAGAAAACATTGAGCAGGGGGATGAACGTGGATCAAAGAGACTACAGTCCAATGGAGACACAGGATGTCAGTGGGAAGAGGTACAAAGGGACCTTCCTTTCCAGTTTGTTTTGAAAAAGCAAGAGGAGCCCAATAAAATGTATTGTAATCCTAAGATAAACTTTTTTGATTTGTCAGAGATTTATTCAAGGTGTAATTTCTACAAAAAAAAGCACCAAAAGTACAAATGGAAATTATTATTTTTTTTGGATATACAATGAAATCCAAAAATTCGAGACAATAGTGAAATTTCTTCTATTAAATTTTTTTTTTTTTTAAATACGGTTTAAAGTTTTTTTTAATTATACTTTTATTCAGAAAGGATGCATTAAATTGGACAAAAGTGATGGTAATTATTTTGTTGTCGTTGTTATTTATCTATTTATTATTATTATTAATTATTGTATTTTTTACAAAAAAAAAAAAAACATTTCAAATGATTGCTGTTCTTTTGAGCTTTATATTCATCAAAAGATCCTTTAAAAAAATGTTTTATGGCTTCCACAAAAATATTAAGCAGCAAAACTGTTTTCAACATTGATAATAGTAAGAAATGTTATATGAGCATGAAATCAGCATATTAGAGTAATGGCTGAGAATTCAGCTTTGCCAGAAGTATAAATTAAACTTTGAAATATGTTAAAATATAAAAGTTATTTAAACTCTAATAACATTACACAATATTACCGTTTTACACTATTTTTTATTAAATAAATGCAGCATTGCTGAGTATGTAGACTTATATAGATCCCAACATATGAAAGGTTGTGTATTTTTTCCTTTACAAATTAAATGACTCAATATTGTAATAAGGTTTCAGAACCTTAGTACCATAATTACCATTAAAACCATTACTGTCACTGTACTTTTTTCTAAGGGTGGTCTATGTTATCATAAGGGCCTAAGTAAAAGATCAATTTACTGTTGAAGTGGTCAGCTGTCCAAAGGGAGACACTGGAGAATCAAAGCATTCGATCGCTGACTAATCAAACAACTAAGACCATGTGTTTGTAGACTTGAGCTTGAGTTACTGCCACCTTCCCACTGCCAGACTTCACAGTGACACTTACAAACACTCAACAGGCCTGTGAGCATGTGTGTGAGCGCATTAGTGTGAAAGGAATATGAAAACAATGTGATATGAAAGGGTGATCAGAACATGGAGGCCACACAGGATGACATTTCAGGTAGAACACAAATCTCATTTTATCTTCTCCATCTCCTGGCGCTGTTATTTCCATGGAAGTTATCTTAATGTCCTGTGACAATTTGTCAGCCTTTGCTGTGTTGTCAAGCAATGACATGGCAGGTCATGTGCTGCAACAGACACCGAGAGCTGGCCCTGATCTGAAGGTTCAAGTGACACGTAAACAACGCCGCAGACACTTGAGAATAAACAAGATACCACACTTCACTCTGACATGACAAAAAAAGTCACACACACACATTTCCTGTATCTCAAAAGGACAGATGATGGAATGAGGACTCTTACACAGACACTTGTACTGCAAAAAAAGAATAAATAAACAAATAACCTTTATAATAAAAAATAATAAATTGTTAATATATATTTTAGTTTTTTTTTAGTAAAATAATTTAAAAATGTAAAAAAAAAAAAATACTTTTAAAGCAAAGGTCTTTATTAGCTCAAATTATTTAGACTTGTTTTAACAATATATCTTTAAATATTTTTTTCTTACTTTAAGCATACAGTGGGTACGGAAAGTATTCAGACCCCCTTAAATATTTCACTCTCTTATATTGCAGCCATTTGCTAAAATCATTAATCAAGTTAATTTTTTTTCCTCATTAATGTACACACAGCACCCCATATTGACAGAAAAACACAGAATTGTTGACATTTTTGCAGATTTATTAAAAAAGAAAAACTGAAATATCACATGGTCCTAAGTATTCAGACCCTTTATCAAAACAGCTTTTTATGATTTGCCTTGAGTCTTAATCTCATTTGTGTTCATTTTGCAGTTTCAATCATATTTCACAAGTCATGTTAATACCTCTACAAATAATTGGTTAATTAGCAAAAATTACCCCTTTGAATACAATTACCTCAATATGCATCCGGAACAACAATAAGAGAGTTGTAAACATCAGCTTTTATTGTTTTTTTGCAGCATCTCACCAGCAGCATGTTGTGGTGATTTTCCTGAACACTGACAGAAGCCAACACTGGTTGCAGAGAAAGTCATTAATATTTCAGCAAGTTTACCCGACCTTTATCCCTCCAGTAAATCCCGCAGAGACTAAAGTGAGAGAAAACACAACTGACTAACAACACATAAGAACTTTCTCATTGGAGCCTACAAGTTCAGTCAACTGGGATTGTTCTTGTCATCACCATAGTTTACACTAGGTACAGGGGGAAAGGGGGAAGTCGTGGCCTAATGGTTAGAGAGTCGGACTCGTAACCCAAAGGTTGCAGGTTTGAGTCTCGTACCAGTGAATGTACAGAGCTCTCTTGAGCAAGGCACCGAACCCCCAACTGCTCCCCGGGCACTACAGCAAAAAATGGCTGCCCACTGCTCCGGGTGTGTGTTCATGGTGCGTGTGTGTTCACTGCTGTGTGTGTGTGCACTTTCGATGGGGTTAAATGCAGAGCACTAATTCCAAGTATGGGTCACCATACTTGTGGGACCACACGTCACGTCCTATCGAAAGCCAAACACATAGAAGACTTTGTTTATGCTCAATTATTCCTTATCTAAAGCCCCGCTTTATAAGATATCCAACAGCATTACTGTCTGGTCCTCTTATCTCCAACATCGAAGATGGACCTGTGACAGGAAACAGTTTAGGAACAAGATAAAACAGTGAGACTGGACCTGTTGGGCAGGCTTTTGCTATTAATGAAGCTCAACGGTTATCCATCAGCTCAACATTGTAGTCGCTGTTATCCCAGCTGATTTTCATGTACTGGAAACCTCGGCCTACAGTGCATTTGCCTATTAGATCTGCTCATCTGGAAACTCAGTGTTTATTGCAGATAACAATCTCAAACTGTCTCTTTATATTATCTGGCACGGGGGGAGGGAGGGTCTGGATGTCTACATTTAGAAAAATGGCCGTATCACGATGATACGCAAATTTAGCCAAAACTGGTTGCTTGATTGTTATACATTTATACACACACACACACACACACACACACACTAAGGGTCGGCTGTTGGCATCTACATCTGCTAGGAATCATTTAGCTGGTGCAGGGTCAGTCGCGTTGGAGGTCAGTCTCTCTACTGGCCACATCCCCTGGGCAGATATCTCATTCTTACAAAGAGCTAATTAGGTTAATAAGGAAGCCTAACAAAACCAGCACTAATCAAATGACAAGGCCACCACTGATTTGTTTTCCAAATTAGCCTAGTGTTTGAGAAAGCTCATGCCGTTTGATAGGCATTACAAATGGGATTAAAACAATGCATCACTAATATGGAGGAGATCTCAATTCCCCCTCCATCTGCGGCAGACACGGAAACGGCCTCGTTCGCCATGCAGGCAAATCAAGATGAAGGCAGACCCTCGCCATGTTTAGCACACTGCCTGCTGAGCACTTTTAAGCCATGTTGGCATTTGATCGTTTCGTGCGAGGACATCAAGAGATACGTTACCCCATGTTGATTTTTAAAGGTTGAGACCTCCAAACAGGCATGAAGTATCGACTCTCTTCCATGTCTGCTTAAAAAATAGGCATTCAATTCCCCTGATAACAAAACATGTTTATCAAACCCATACAAATTTCATGTCTTCACAGCTTGTCAGAATGTTTCTCAAGTGCCTTTATGGATTCATGGTTATTTGGGACTCTCCAATTCAGCTCCCCTGTGACAGGGATCCAGAGTTTCACAGTGTAAACTGGTAAATATAAATATCAGTATTTGATAGAGAGTGACAGCTCCATATTGACAAAGGAAGGAATCAAATGGCTTTGGACAGCTTGCATAATAAGTGGGGTTTGATTTTGGAGACAGCCAATGGTGTGATAGAACATCTTAGGGATTCGTGCCTACCACCTTTATAGTGACTGTTAAAGATTGACACATGTCAGCGCTGTTCACCTCAATAGATCCCAAGGTGATCTTCGACCCATAAACAAACACAAACAAATGAGGGAACAATCATTTGAAAGTTATAAACAAGCATTCATAGGTCATTGGAGGATAAGTCGTGACATCGCTTGAGCATTATGAGAGCATTAAAATATAATTCTAACAATTATACAGAAAATGGCATTAGACAAAGTGACGTTTTCAAGCCTTGATGAGTCTTATTAATTTACGGAATGAAACCTAACAGCTTTTTACTTGAAAACTAAAAGCCCACATCTATGCACAAACTGAGAGTGAAAATTACTTGAAAAGAGAAATGTAGAGACTATTTAGTAATGGTAAAAGCCAAAAGTTTAACCTGCATATAAATACATTTAAATATAATCCTTGCTTCCAAGTGATCTGACAAAAATCAAGGCCTGTGACTCTTGGAAACTGCCTAAAATCAGGCAATCAGTTTTAGAACTTGTTTTGAGAAAGTTATTGCCATTGTGGAGTACATTATATACAGTATTAGACACACACTGTATTTTCTATTTCCTGTATGAATGGGAAAATAGGCAGAATAGTAAAGAAATATTTATTTTATGCATACAACATATGATATGATAAGTTGTTAAGAACTAAAAGCCCACATCTATGCACAAACTGAGAGTGAAAATTACTTGAAAAGAGAAATGTAGAGACTATTTAGTAATGGTAAAAGCGAAAAGTTTAACCTGCATATAAATACATTTAAATATAATCCTTGCTTCCAAGTGATCTGACAAAAATCAAGGCCTGTGACTCTTGGAAACTGCCTAAAATCAGGCAATCAGTTTTAGAACTTGTTTTGAGAAAGTTATTGCCATTGTGGAGTACATTATATACAGTATTAGACACACACTGTATTTTCTATTTCCTGTATGAATGGGAAAATAGAGAAAAAATTGAACAGAAACATCCTCTTGGACAGATTTACAAGTATATCTCTGTAGGTTTCTAAGATAGAATGTCATTAAATTTCCAGTTCAAATATTTTACAGAAAGTAGGACTGCGCAATATATCGAAATAAAATCTAAATCGCAATATGGCTCAATGCAATCATCACATGGCAAAGGCTGTGAATTACGTAAATAAATATATGCACTGCGTGTTTCAAAGCGAAGCATGGCACTTTTTTCTTTAAAACAAAAAAAACACAATTGTCAACAAAGGAGAAGCTTTAAGGGTTCCCTGTGGGTTTCCGTCAAAATATAGGTTTGATGTTTAATGTTTGAAAATGAAGAATTTTTTTCTAGTACAACTGTAAAATTACAGTACTAATATTTATGTCATACGGTCTTCATTTTCAAACATTAAACATGTTCTTGTAACATGTATACCCAAGTGTGCGGCATATAGACCAGTAGAGTTGAAGTGGACAGTAAGCGGCTTCATATGAGATTTCATTTGAATTTCAGAAGGCTGTAATTTTCATGGCCTAAAACAGTTCGCTCTAAAAAGATCTTAAGAAAAAAGTACTTTTTCAGCTTTTTTAAAGAGAGCTTTTCAAGTCATGTGGTGAAAATTCATGTATGTATTAGAAATATTTTTTCACAGAAAAAAAATATTCTTTATAATATCACGCAGCCCTAACAAAAGGTGTCATCTCTAAGTCCAAAAGATTTTATTAACTTAAAGGAATGTGATGAACACAACAAAAAACACTTTCAAAACAACCTGCAAAACAAACCCAATGGAACTTTATTGCTTCCAAAGTGGGAAATCCTGCAGAGTAAATTACATCCTCAAAGGTTTGGTGAGATTAAGAAATATCAGATGTTTTAAAATTTGATTGACATGATAAGATTTCCCATTTCATTTCTATATCCACATCTATAGAATTGTCAATCCTTTAAAACGAAGTCTGCATGCTTAGTTCAGACATTCTAAATGATTGACACGCTAATCTTGAAGAAAGATGATTTAGATAGCAACCTGTTCTAACTAAAGGGAGTACAGAGCGAGACCCAGCCTTGATCTTTAAATCAACTGCACTCATTTCTGGAATGATTAAAACATTAAAGGTTAAAGCCCAGGCCGGGAACATCATTTGAGTGTTTCTTCTCACTGCAGGATCACAGCAGAAGTCTGCTATTAATACTGAGAGAGTTATTCTCTCGCTATGGCTTGGTGTGCTTTCAGATGACTCAGATCAGTCCTTCTCCATGCTGAGATGTGAGAAGAGGAAGTATGCATCTAAGTGGGTAGAAATCTGTATTAAGGGTCATGTGAAAAGACATGATCCTTATGTCCACCCAGAATTATTTTAAAGATAGTTTGGGTCTTCTAAACTGGATCAGCTTTGCAATAAAGGAAGTTTAAACAAATACACTCACCAGAACTATACACACGCATCAATATTATGAAGAAAAATTGCACTGTGACCCTAAACACACAAACAGTCATGAGTCTGTGACAATAAATTCATTTTATTACTGGTTGTCAGCACTACCGTGATTTACAATGTGGGTTAAAAAAAAACCTGCAATTGAAAAAAAAAAAAAAAAGTTCAATAGTCTGTCGTCCCAAAAATCAGTTTGGTAATTGGTAATTATTTTTATTACCTGGAAACCAACAGCATTTACACTGCATTGATTAACTCAATTAAAATATATTTGCAGAAAGGTCATGGAGACAGAATACCACAAGACTCAATCTAAGTTGCTCGTTGCATACATGGTTAGTTAATGACAGTTGGATTCAACTGTCAATGGAGAATTGGAAAAGAAATCTGGAAAGAAAGTGAGAGAACATGCCGTTGGTTCCATATTCAACCATTACAATCAGTACTAACTTAAGATAAAATGAATAACGTCGGACAGCTGGGATGAGTGGTGACATTGAATGTACAAATAGATCACGACTCTCAAATGAAATGGGTCAATTTACTGAATCAGATGTGAAAAACATGCCTATAAATGTCATATAAATTTTCTTTGTTTTTGATATTTTCAATTCAGAGAGTGTTAAACATCTGGCATTCACGAAACGGAAATCTTTTAATGTTTGTTTGTTTTTCACGGTTTTCGAAAAGTGAGACATTTCAACTGAATCATTTCATTATGCGAGTTGAAATGTGACATACAGATCTTCTCTAATTCAGTGACCTTTTGTACCAGATCCTGACCTTGGACCTCTTCATATTTGACAGTTTTCTGTCATTTCGGTTCAGTCCTCATTATTTCAATTAAACCTCATTACACGTCCTTAATCATCCTGTTATATACTGCTTTGAATCGTCCCGCAACATCCATGTCAGCAACAAAAACACTCCCTCCAGACTGAGAAGGGCTGACGATATTTTGAGAAGCTCAAAGCTTTACAAGTGGAGAACCCCTGCCATCCGGATGCATCTAGTCATGCTTCATATACCCACATAATGCAGACCAAGAAAAAGAGGATTGTTTAGAGCTCTGTGAAGTCTTTAAAAGTACACAAAAGACATTTAATTCAGCCTAAACTTTTCAACAAAAAGTGCTGAGATAAATCTGCTGAGTTCCATGACAAAGCAAAAGATGATTTCAAGCTGGAAAAGAGCTGGTTTAAAATAGGTGGTGCCCAGGTGAACTTGAAGGCCACCTTGAACGACACATTCATGTCTAAATACAGAAGACTTCACCATGAAATACTTGTTGAAATGTTCAAATCTATTCTTGAAAGAACCAGGCTTATGGGGGAATCATTTGAGCCTTTTATAAAAATTAAAAAAGCTTGATCTGCACTTGGTATTAGAAGTAGGAAGATGTCTGAAACATCTTCATTTTCAGCAGTCTGTGTGCAGTAGAGACAACTGACTCATAGCCAGGCTGCTAAAGTACAGAGTGACTGAGTTCAAGAAAAACAATTATTTATGGGCAGATTTTTTGCTGGCTTGCCTGGCACTTTGGGTTAGTACTGCTGGCCAAGAGAGAGTGAAGAGCGTCACTTGATTCCTTTGCTTTCTTCGTGGCCTCTTCTAGAAGGCCTCAGATATTTAATGAAGAAACTGTCCCTACATCACGGCACAGTGTGGGAGGAAGAAATGCACTGTACCAAAAATCATACAACAGAGCCGCCAATAAGAAAGGAACAACAGGAACCCAAAACCAGCCTTTGCATTTTGTACCAGGCCCAAGAATTGCTTACTGTGCTCCTGGCATACAGATCATGAAATGGAAACTGCAATCAACATACAATACCTTCCAAGTTGTGATTGTAGGGTGGGGCTTGGTTTTACCCATCAGTTGTTGATTGGATTGTGATAAGAGGCCATTGCATAGTGCAGATCTGAATGCATCTGGCCTAGCTAAAACATGGTCTTGCATTTGTCAGAAGGGAAAAGTCATATCACAAGAAGAGCTGGTTATGACATTTTGATTAAAGATTACAAGGTCAAAAAATGAATAACAAGATATATGCATAGATGAATTATTAAAAAAAACACCAATAACATTTGTAAAGAAAATAAATAGGGCAAATTTTTATTTCTTTCCGATTTCAAATACTGTACAAAGTGTGGCTCATCCAATGATCTGTTTGGCTGACCAGTGGGAAAACAAGAAGCCCAATGACATAAATTAGTTAAAAATATATATATATATTTTTTTTTTATCTTATGCTCACCAAGGCTGCATTTATTTTATATAAAATACAGTAAAAACAGTAATGTAATGAATAATATTATTACACTTTAAATGTTGTTTATTAAATGTTTTATTATTAGTATTAGTTACCATGTAAATAATTCTTGTGATGGCAAAGTTGAATTTTCAGCAGCCATTACGCCAGTCTTCAGTATCACATGATACTTCAGAAATCTTTCTAATATGCTGATGTGGTACTTAATCAAAAAAAAATCTTATTATAAACGATGAAAACAGTTGTGTTGCTTAATATTTTTGTAGAAACTCAATCAAGTCTTTAATGAATAGAAAGTTAAAAAGAACAGCATTTATAGGAATTATGGAAAATATTTTGCAGAATTAAAACTAGACAAACTAAGTTTGTTTGTGTGTGTGTGTGTGTGTGTGTGTGTGTGTTTCCCTGGGAATTAAACCCACGGATTTGTTGTTGTTAGGACCCTGGTCCACCGGTTGAGCTACAGGAACCACTTCACGTATTAATAGTAAGACATTTTCAAGTATAAATAAACAAAACATGTTCAAACCGCAACAGAAAAAACTTTACTGTTTAAATTCTTTGCGGTTTGGAAATGGTTAGCAGATTTCTTCAGTTTGTTTGTATAAGCACATCCCTATTTGTACACTTGAGCCAGTTTTATACAATGGTGAAAAGTGCCTGAAAGCACCCGTCATCACCAGAAGAATGCAAGTGATCATGTAAGTCAGAAAATTGGACACATTTGGACATCAGTGATTCGTCTGTCTATCAAATCAGCCGATAAGAATAAAAGCAGCCCAAAGCCTGCCCGGCGACAGCCATCAGAGATGTCAGGTTAAAAGCCGAGTACTTGTGGACACATTTAACGGGAGAGACCATATTTAATCCTTCACCCCATCATCACTCGCTCCGCAGTACACTGACCCCTGTCACACCCAAAGAGGATTATTGAGGAAGTTCAAAACCTTTGGTTGTTTTCCTGGCCTGTAATTCTTATGACCGATGGCTGTCGGCGCTTAACTGATGGCTTATAACAAACTCAGACCCACTCTTAGATGTATAATCCATGCAATAAATCTACTCTGATTTCACTCACATCCCATAAACATTCTTAGGCATGTGTCAGTAATCTAATATTCTAAATCTCTCATGCTGTCCACAGACATTTACTGCTTGTTTGTTAAATTCAGTGCAACGATCATGTCTGCTCATTTTATCCAGCTACATATTTGATCGTAATCAGACACTCACATTTATTTGACTTCTCGAGCAGCATCTGTCCTGTATCGACCATGGATCGAGCTATGGTACTGCTGAGGATGTTACTAACTGTAGTAAGTAGCAGGTAGGAGGGATTTACCTCTGAAATCTTCACCGATAAAACCCAAGATATCGTAGATGGGAACATATCAGAACTGAAATAATATTTGCTTACAATCTCATAGAGCTGATACACATCCAAAACTTAAAACTGATCAAGACTTGTGAAAATGGGCTGGGTGATATGACCAAAATCTTATTTTATGATATCTCTATGTAAATTAATCTGAGGTCGTAAATTTAAAGTGTATATTGCAGGTTAGAGACCTAGTTAATGTATAGAAAAATAATGTAGGAACTAGATTTTGTTTAAAATATACTTATAAATATGCTACTTGAGGCTTCTGGAATAATTTTTGTGTGAAAATTTTACTTCCGCATCTGAAAAATGGCAAAACCAGAAGTGACGTAATGGGAGGGAGTGCGGTTATTTTAAACAATAGGAAAGCAATGGATTGCAATGACAGTTCGGATGCTGAGGAAATTGTAAATGTTTATTCATACTCGTATAACGGACCACAGCCATACAATTATGAGACTGCTACAGTCCAAGAGAGCAGGGACAGGCCAGAATTATTCTAATAATAATTACAGTCTATCCATGCCATTGAGCCTGGTGACCACAAACTCGAATACGAATAACTATGCAAAGAGGTCTTTGTGTCTGTTTTATTCACAGTAAGCTTCAGAACCAGTAAAATCCTATGGTACATATCTGATATACTGTCCAAACCTACACTAAAATATATTAAATTACAGATATCACAACAAATATTATGTCTAACGCAACAACTCATAATCAAGATACTTAATTTTTTCTTTCAGGCAATTTTCTTGATAACAGCTTTGTTGTTAATAATGTAATGTTCATTACAGACTGTGTGAGACGTGGTCTGGTGGGGAGTACATATTGCATGGTGGTGCTAATCTCTTCTGCATATTTATATATATATATATATATATATATTTATATGTATATATTAGTGGTGTCAAAATTAGCGCGTTAACGCAAGCGATTAAAGGGGTCATATGATGCTGCTAAAAAGAACATTATTTTGTGTATTTGGTGTAATGAAATTCGTTTATGTGGTTTAAGATTTAAAAAACACATTATTTTCCACATACTGTACATTACTGTTTCTCCTCTATGCCCCGCCTTTCTGAAACGCGTCGATTTTTACAAAGCTCATCGGTCTGAAAAGCCCAAACAAAGTAGTTTCGCTTTCACAACGTAACACATAGCGTCACACACGGCGGGCTTGAGTGAGCAGTGGGCAGGCTTGAGTGAGCGGAGACCGGCGGCTAGAGTGAGCGGCGGCGGGTGGGCTTGAAAACGGCTTGCGGCAACCATATGTGACAACCCCGGGCTGGACTCCGCTTCGTTCACGGTGAAAGCCGATCCGGAAATCCACAGTGTGAAGTTGATGTATTTCCTCAGCAACCAGCACGGATCAGCTCTAGGCATGACGAAGCAGATATAGTCCTCTTTTGGCAGGCCAAACAAAGTAGTTTCGCTTTCACAACAAAACACACAGCGCCTTCACGACATGGCGGCAGCAACAATACTACAGCGAGAATAAAAGTTACGCCTTCTTTCTTTGCATGAACATTTGGGCGGTGTTATGCAAATCTACCCACATCGTGACGTAGATGTGTGGGGGTGTGTTAGAACGAGCCGTTTTAGGTAGCCGTGGTTGACTCTTAACTTTTATAAAGAATATCTTTTTGGATTTGAGACTTTAGTCTTTGCAACTTTACAGATCTTCTTTATGCACCAAGAGCTTGTAACACTTCAAAGAGAAAGGAAAAATTGAAATCCCATCAAATGACCCCCTTTAATTTTTTCAATTTAACGTGTTAAAAATATTTTACGCAATTAACGCAGGGGCGGGGCTAGGGTTGGCCACCCCACTCACAACTGCTGCTTCTGTCAATTTTTCTCTTGACAAGAAGTGCATTTATTCAGTCGTAGAATGACTGAGAACGGGAGACGTTTCAGGTGCGCGCTCCACTTCACTTCAGCGCCAGGCGCGAGCCAAAACGAGCGCGGAAACGGTACTGTGCTCACAGCGCGTGCTTTTCAATTGCACGCACAAAGGCGTCGGCGCGCACAGTAGCCTGCATCCTTTCGTATCAAAGCGCCAAATAAACTATGTGCATGCAATGTCGTGGTCAGTTAAGTCATGAAGTTACCAAAAAGGCAATTAAAGCTGCCTTAAAACTGTGCATGCATGTAATATACTTTATATGAGTCACATTTAAGAACATGTCTCTGAAATGATTTTCAAAACTGTCCTGGGGCAGCCCAGCACTGTCACTCATCTAACACACCCGATTTAACTCGTCAGCTCATTAATAGAGACTTTAAGACCTGAAGTGGGTCAGTAAAGGTAAAAAGAGAGAAAATATGATGCATGTCAGATCCGCATCACATTCAGCAGCAGCAGCTCTTAAAGAAATAACAGCCAAAACAGCCTAATAACCAGCTGCTGTGTTGTCTATTAATCAAAGGACAAACAAACAAAAAAAAGAGGGGAAAAAAAACTTTTATAGCATCAAGGATTCATCTATATTTAATTTAGAATTTAGTGTTTGATAACTTCAATTTCTGTATATTTCTGCTGAAGGGCACAGGTAAATATGACATTTATTAGACATTTATTATAATGGGTTTATGTGAAGATTGCTTTAAGTTCACTTAAATTAGAAGGGGGGGGGGCAATTTTATAGAGAAATCAGTATTGGTATCATTGATACTGGCCTTCAGTCCTAAAAACAATATGTCATTAAACAAATATAAAAAATATATACTGTCTTTATGTTGTTTGTATATTAATTTGAAGATTGAATGTGAAATTAATTTAGGGGCAGAACATGGCAGAGTTCCAAGACGAAAACCGCTGCTGAGCAAAAAGAACACAAAGACTTGTCTCAGTTTTGCCAGAAAACATCTTGATGATCCCCAAGACTTTTGGGAAAATACTCTGTGAACTGACGAGACAAAAGTTGAACTTTTTGGAAGGTGTGTGTCCCATTACGTCTGGCGTAAAAGTAACACTGCATTTCAGAAAAAGAACATCATACCAACAGTAAAATATGGTGGTGGTAGTGTGATGGTCTGGGGCTGTTTTGCTGCTTCAGGACCTGGAAGACTTGCTGTGATAAATGGAACCATGAATTCTGCTGTTTACCAAAAAATCCTGAAGTAGAATGTCCGGCCATCTGTTCGTGACCTCAAGCTGAAGCGAACTTGGGTTCTGCAGCAGGACAATGATCCAAAACACACCAGCAAGTCCACCTCTGAATGGCTGAAGAAAAACAAAATGAAGACTTTGGAGTGGCCTAGTCAAAGTCCTGACCTGAATCCTATTGAGATGCTGTGGCATGACCTTAAAAAGGCACTTTTTCACACCACTGTATAAACATATATACATACACACACACACATATATATATACATATATATATATATACAGGATATATAGGATGCATCACATTTGTATGGATAGGTAAATTTAGAGATGAGGCATTAACCCTTTTAATCATTTGACCATCATTGACATGACAGTTGCCTCTGGATGACTTTATTAAAACAGAGGAAAGATAACTTGTCTAGTCTCAAGCAGAACTGTTAAGAGCATAGAAGAACACCACAGCAAACTCTTTGACGCACAAAGAAAGTTTTTTGCATCCTCTGTTCAGGAGTATGAACGTAATGAGGTGTCAATATCAGATCATGATAATCATCTCTCTGCTTTAACGCCACGCAGCCACTCTGTCTATCAGTCAAAGAACGCTTCATCTGATTTTAATAGTATCTGCAAGATAAATATCACATGCAAAACGGCAAATGGGAGAGGATGTGGACCGTTTGAGCATATCAGACTCTTAACTGCCACGTTTCATCTTCCCTCATCTAATAGAGTTCTTCATCTGGTAAGGCAGGTTTGAAGAAGAAAAGAATGAATTTGCTTTCAAACTTTATAATCAGACTCGATAAGAACGCATCACTGGTACCGGATGTGAAAGGGAAAGTACAAGAAAGGAAAGAAAGAATGAATTGTCGGCCTCATTCCACCAGTAAACTCAGATTCGAAGTTAATGATGTGCAGCCACTTTGTACTGTAATAGATGTCACAACAAATGAATCACACTTTTGTCAAGACCGTGTTTCTCCATGTAAAACAGGGCAGGAACTGTGTTACATCGAACTAAGTAGTTATTTATTTATTATTCATTTTAGTGAATTTATGTCTGGTTTCTTCTGTTCTAGTTGTTTTTTTTTCTTCTATAAAAATTCTAGTTTTCTCTGTTAATGTTAATTAATTTTAATTGTTTTACTTTTACCAAATAATAAACCGTTGACATGTATTCTCAATTTTTTTTAACAAACCTGTTTCAAATAATAAAAGATGATCAAAAAATATAGAGTGGTCTCAGCTGAGGTCTTGTCTTTGGGTTTGGAGCGAGTGTCCAAAAGACTCAGACTCAAGTCTAAACAGCTTCTGGCCCTTATTGACTTCCATAGTATTTTTTTTCTTCTCCATACTATGGAAGTCAATGGGGACCAGCAACTGTTTGGTTACCAGCATTCTTCAAAATATCTTCTTTTGTGTTCAACAGAAGAAACTAACTCAGGTTTAGAACAACTTGAGAGTGAGTAAATGATGACAGAATTTATATAAATTTATTTATATTAAGTTTAAAAAAATTTTTTTATTGAGATTTCTCTTAGACTCTAAAGCAATTGACTTGGTCTCCAAATTAGAGATTCATCATGAACAACAGTGTCCTACTGAATGGACATTTACAGAAATTAAATAAGCTTGTGTGTATATATATATATATATATATATATATATATATATATAAATACAAAGCGAAATTTTGGCGACGAGT
>NW_015505623.1:247400-398981 GCF_001515645.1 Sinocyclocheilus grahami
TATATATATATATATATAAATGCAAACCGAAATTTTGCAGCCAAGTGTAAAGTGGCAGAAATGAGGGTCAGCACCTCCAAATCTGAGGCCATGGTTCTCAGCCGGAAAAAAAGTGCATTGCCCACTCCAGGTAGTGAGTTGATTCCCCAAGTAGAGGAGTTCAAGTACCTCGGGGTCTTGTTCACGAGTGAGAGTAGGCTGGAGCATGAGATTGACAGGCGGATTGGTGCGGCGGCAGCAGTAATGCGGTTGTACCGGGCTGTCGTGGAGAAGAGAAAGCTAAGCCTAAAGGCGAAGCTCTCGATTTACCAGTCAATTTATGTACCAACCCTCACCTATGGTCATGAGCTTTGGGTAATGATCGAAAGAATGAGATTGCAGGTACAACCAGCTGAAATTAGTTTTCTCCGCAGGGTGTCTAGGCTAACCCTGAGGGACAGGGTGCAAAGTTGGGACATCTGGAGCAGACTCGGAGAAGAGCCACTGCTCCTCCGCATTGAAAGGTGGTTGAGGTGGTTCGGGCATCTGGTAAGGATGCCTCCTAGATCTCTCGGCTAGCCTGGGAATGCCTTGGGATCCCCCAGGATGGGCTGGAGGAAGTGGCCAAGGAAAAGGACATATGGGTGTCCTTACTCAGCCTGCTGCCACCACGACCCAGTCCCGGATAAGAGGTGAAAAATAAATGGATGGATGGAAAAAAAAACGTTAAGTGTTTTTTAGACACTTCCTTCTTTGCCAACTTTGAGGATAATAAACTATTCATTTAAAAAGTATTAAGACTAAAATTCAAGGAAATTACATCATAAATTTAAATTATTATTTTTAATAATTTGCGGAAAATAATATAATAAATTAAATTATAGCAACCAAAAGAGGTATTTCAGACATAAAATGAACTTTAAAAATAAGATTTTATCTAAAATTATCTATAACGTTTAGTCATTTCTCATTCATCTGCATCCCATCATAAAACGAAGTTTAAGCAAATTAATCATTAAAGAAATCACTGGAGTTGAACGTGAAAAAAAATGATGTTCATCTAAGAATAAATATCTAGCATTTTAAAAAAGACCTTTTTCACTGTATTTTGCAATTGCTCTAGCAATTAAGCAAAAAAAGGGCACTTACAATGTGGGCAAAGAGCTTAAGCAGAAATTTTAAAAAGTGTAAAGAGACAAATGACTTCTCTGTAAAATGAAGGAAAGGAGGTGATGGATTAACCAATGGCATGGGAATCTCCAGCTCAGTGAAGTATCTAACATTAGCATTTCATGGAGAATGCTTCCCCTCAGAGCGTCTCTACCAGGGAACCAGTAACGGCGATGGCTGCCATGGAATGCTCGGGTTGTTCTTCAAAGTCAGCTGGCAGCAGGACTCAGTGCTCATTCTTTGACTCGCTCTGTGTGCGCGATGAGAATTTGGCCCGAGAACAACAACTTAGAGCCAGGAATCCAAAGCAGCAACAAACAGTCTAGGAGCAAAACAAGGAACCCTGCACCGAGCCCCCCGCACAGGCCCTGTCAGACACACTGGCCCCAGGCGTACACTTGCTATAATTCCCTTCTTCCTGCTGCCTCTACATACAACCATGTTCCGCAGCCGATACTGCTCATTCGCCTGCCATCACATTAATCTAAAATAGCTTCAAGGAATGGTTGGAGACTTTTTTTTTCGGATTTTCACAAATATTTACTTGCCTGCAAATTACCAAGGAGGGTATATACGTACATGGAACTGAGTTTCTACACTGAAATTTTAAATTTGAAAGAAAACTGTAGTCTTAATACAACAAATATAAAAATGTTTAGAATTACAACACTACTGTTTAAAAGTATGGAGTCAGTAAGGGCTTTTAAAGAATTTATTACTTTTATTCAGCAAGGATATATTAAATTGATCAAAAGTGACAGTAAGAAAAAAACCTGCACTGTACAATAATACAGCTGTTTTACGTAAATTTGCTCACTTGACATTTGCACTACCATGGTAACTTGCTCCGATACCTCAATCTCATTCTTGCTTCTTGCACATTTCTGACTAAGTACTACACGATATCTTCTGTGCTGCAATTGTCACTGAACATTTATACCTGTGATGCAATTGTCACTGAACATTTATACCATTCTCAGTACAATACAACTATATTTGTACTCCTTGTTATTTTCATTGGTCTGGCCTCCGCTTTCTCGAACACAACCTTCTCTATACATTACACTTATTATAAAACGATAGTAATATTTTAGATATACATATATTTTATAGTGAAATTACAGTATGTATATATACTGTATATACATACACTGAACAAAATTATAAACGCAACACTTTTGTTTTTGCCCCTATTTTTCATGAGCAGAACTCAAAGATCTAAGACTTTTTCTATGTACACAAAAGGCCTATTTCTCTCAAATATTGTTCACAAATCTGTCTAAATCTGTGCTAGTGAGCACTTCTCCTTTGCCAAGATAATCCATCCACCTCACAGGTGTGGCATATCGAGATGCTGATTAGACAGCATGATTATTGCACAGGTGTGCCTTAGGCTGGCCACAATAAAAGGCCACTCTAAAATGTGCAGTTTTATCACACAGCACAATGCCACAGATGTCGCAAGTTTTGAGGGAGCATGCAATTGGCATGCTGACTGCAGGGATGTCCATCAGAGCTGTTGCCCGTGAATTGAATGTTCATTTCTCTACCATAAGCCGTCTCCGAAGGCGTTTCAGAGAATTTGGCAGTACATCCAACCGGCCTCACAACCGCAGACCACGTGTAACCACACCAGCCCAGGACCTCCACATCCAGCATCTTCACCTCCAAGGTCGTCTGAGACAGCTGCTGCAACAATCGGTTTGCATTACCAAAGAATTTCTGCACAAACTGTCTGAAACCGTCTCAGGGAAGCTCATCTGCATGCTCGTCGTCCTCACCAAGGTCTCGACCTGACTGTAGTTCGTTGTAACTGTAGTTCGCCGTCGCCGAATGCTCACATTCGATGGCGTCTGGCACTTTGGAGAGGTGTTATGGCGTCGTGTGGGTGAGCGGTTTGCTGATGTCAACGTTGTGGATCGAGTGGCCCATGGTGGCGGTAGGGTTATGGAATGGGCAGGCGCATGTTATGGACAACGAACACAGGGGCATTTTATTGATGGCATTTTGAATGCACAGAGATACCGTGACGAGATCCTGAGGCCCATTGTTGTGCCATTCATCCATGACCATCACCTCATGTTGCAGCATGATAATGCACGGCCCCATGTTGCAAGGATCTGTACACAATTCCTGGAAGCTGAAAACATCCCAGTTCTTGCATGGCCAGCATACTCACCAGACGTGTCACCAATTGAGCATGTTTGGGATGCTCTGGATCGGCATATACGACAGCGTGTTCCAGTTCCTGCCAATATCCAGCAACTTCGCACAGCCATCTAAGAGGAGTGGACCAACATTCTACAGGCCACAATCAACAACCTGATCAACTCTATGCGAAGGAGATGTGTTGCACTGCGTGAGGCAAATGGTGGTCACACCAGATACTGACTGGTTTTCGGACCCCCCCGGACCCCCCAATACAGTAAAACTGCACATTTTAAAGTGGCCTTTTATTGTGGTCAGCCTAAGGCACACATAAATAAGGTACAAAGGTGTACCTTTTGAAAGGGTGACCGTTTCCATGCGTTTTTTCTGAGAGTATGTACTGCATTTTAGGTCTTCCTTATTATGTCGGTTAAATGCTTGTGATCTTTACTTACTACTAGCTGTACTGTACTGGCTTTACTGATGAATACAACATGAAATAGCTTTTGATAGCACAGCTACTCTACAGAGAAGCATGACTAAAGTTGAACTACTTTAAATGATTAGTATTTGGACTGTTGCGTACATGGAGAACTACAGCCCCACAGAAATGCAAAAACAACAACAAAAATATCCGGCTGTGAGCTCAAAGCAGTGGTACAGGCATAATGTGACAGAGGACCCTGAAGCTCATCTCTCAGATGGCCAGCGAGATGGAATTCCGAGCAGCGGTCAAGTCATGCCCTGAAAAACAAACACCACTGGGCATGTGTCAGCTCTCAAACACACACACACATGAACATGTACAACTGATGCCTCAGTTCTGTTTGAGAAGAACATGTTTCTGACAGTATCGTGGCAGGCTGGGGGAGAAGAACTACTATATCACTTGAAAGTAAGTGAGAAATAGTATTTTAGAAATTTCTAAACTGGAGTAAAGATAGAGTGTCTTTTTAAAAACAAAACTAGAGAGTGGCTTGGTGGTTAATACATGTTTTTTGACACGTTATACAGCCTTGTGCCATTTCTGACCCTGTTACCCTTCTTCTTCTATTATTTCCTGTCCCTTATCAATAAAATGTTAAAAAAGGGCCAAAAACCCAAGCTAGTTCTAACTTCAGCTAATTTCAACTTGATAACACTCTTAAAACATTATGTGCTCTGTTTGGGGACTTAAAGAGAAAAACGTGAATAAAGCAATGAATTTCGACATGCTAAGAGTTTCAACAAACCGTAAATGTTCACTCATGTCAATTATTATTTTGGATTTATTTTATTTATATTTTTATTTTAACATCAAATGAATTCCTAAAGTTAAAATACTAGATACCAGTCACATTTCTTACAAGTCTATAGGCCTGTTCACACAATAGCAAATATTGTGAAAATATATGCAATGCTGAAAATTTGGTGTGACCAATAAGATTTGCGTTTGATAAACCACTACTTCCACAGAGATACCGAAGTCATCTCAAAGTCAAGTTCCCATGGGGCCATGGGAAAGGAGCTGTGAATGGCAGTGAAGTGATGCAATTGGTGCCATACATGACAAAGCCAACATGGTGGATGAAATACATCAGGATTACATTCATACTATATAGAACACACTTTTTAATGACTGTAAAGTTAATTCATCTTTAAATGTATGTAGTACCTATTCAGAATGTGATTTCAGATGAACCTTTAGACTTGGTGGCACTCACAAACATTATTTTGTGAATAGCACAGGAAGAATCAAGAACCGGCTCTCCTGTCTCTGTACTCTTGTACAATCTGAAGTCCATCATTCTACAGTGAGGAAGATTATTCACAAGTGGAAGACATTCAAGACAGACACCAATCTTCCCAGGAGTGGACGTCCCAGGAAATTCACCCCATGGTCAGACCATACAATACTCGGAGTAATTGCAGACAACCCAATAACTACACCTCAGACTCTACAGGCCTCAGTTAACATGTAAAACAATAAAGTGTGTGACAGTATAATTAGAAAAAGACCAGGCAAGTTCGGCATGTTTGGAAGGGTTGCCAGAAGTAAGCTCTTCTCTCTAAAAAGAACATGGCAGGATAGCTCAGGTTTGCAAAGTTGCATCTGAACAAACCATAAGACCTCTAGAACAATGTCCTTTGAACAGACGAGACCAAAGTGGAGATGTTCGGCCATAATGCACAGCGCCACATTTGATGAAAACCTAAAGAGCACATCAGCACAAACACCTGATACCAAAAGTTACACATGCTGGTGGAGGGCTGATGATTTTGGGTTTGTCTTGTAGCCACAGGAACTGAGCACCTCACATTCATTGAGTCGACCATGAACTCCTCTGTATACCAAAGTATTCTAGAGTCAAATGTGAGGCCATCCATCCAACAGCTAAAGCTTGGCCACAACTGGGTCATGCAACAGGAAAATGATCCCAAGCACACCAGCAAATCTACAACAGAACGACTGAAAAAGAAAATAATCAAGGTGTTGCAACAGTCCAGTCAAAGTCCAGACTTCATCCTGACTGACATAAACAAATGCCCACAAACCTCAATAAACTGGAGCAACGTTGTAAAGCAGAGTAGGCCAAAATTCCTCCAGAATGATGTGAGAGACTGATAAAGTCATACAGAAAATGATTAGTTCAAGTTATTGCTGCTAAAAGTGGATCTACAAGCAAGAATCATAGGGTGTCCTTAGTTTGTCACACATGGCTTTTCCATATTGGCTTCATTTTTTCCTAAATAAATAATGACACAGTGTGATATGTCATGTGTTGTTGTTCATCTGAGGTTTATGTTCCAAATTGTAAGACCTGCCAAGGACCAGAAGATTTTTATTCTGTTCTGGAAAACCATGGAATTCCATAGGGTGGCCTTTCTTTTTCACATGACTGTATATTGGGGACTTAGGAACCCTAAACATAACTACACAGGACACAGGAGTGGAGAGCATAGTTTGATTGAATGAATCAGAAAAGAGGTTTGTGAGGAGATGTACAGTGGGGAGATAATTTGTGCGAGTGGCACTATGAGCCGGCAAACACACACACACACACTCTTAGTGTGGTGCTAGCTCCCCTCCTGAGGCAATCATTACAGGGATTTGTTCTGCTTGCACTTATAGTTTTAGCAGATCAATCGGAGAAGCATGCGCTAAAACCCATTATTAGTTCTGAGGGCAACGTCTTAGTTTCGGGTGGAAATGGGGGTGGATTGTCCACACTGCTGCCTGTTTGAAACATGGCTCCTTAAGAGAGCCATGACTGTGAACAACATTCCCCGGAGATGAATGAGAAAATCAATTAAGAGGTGAGAAGCGTTTAGTGCTATCAGTACATGCAAAAACAAATTAATTTAGTGTAATGGAGGCCCTCAGAGATCTCACTGTGACTGTGAAATAACTGGCATTCGTTTCATAACATCATAACATTCATATGAAAAACATCTATCATACAATGACAGAATCATAACAGACATCTGACATGAGTCTTCATGCAAATCTAAAATTAACTTAAAGGCTACACTTCAGAACCTAATGAACTACCTACAGAGGAAGCCTACATATGTGTGTTTCCCATGCAAGACAACTTGTAGGAATTTTTTCGGGTTCAGTATAAGTTAAGCTGAATCGTCAAAATTTGTGGCATAACGTTAGGGTTGCCAACCATCCCGTATTAGCCGGGATGTCCCGTATTTTGGGCCTAATTGATTTTTCCCGTAAGTGACTTCCCTTGTCCCGTTTTTTGACTGCTACGCTGATCTAACCACTGACTGATACAACAGCAGCAGTGCTGATCACTTGAGAATGATCACCGATACCTGTCATCATCCAATCACAGCCCCCTCACGCAGTTATACGTTAAGTAAATCAGAAATCGTGAACAGAACTGTTCGAGGAAGGCTGCGCAATCCTCTGCCACCAATTCCGTCCGTGTTTTCACTTCAGTAAATCAGTTTTGGTGAATACAAACTATGTGATTATTTTTCATGAGTCCAACATCCCGCCCCACAAGAGACGTGATCATTAAGGGAAGTCATCTTTCACTATTGTAATGTTAAATAGAGAAAAACATTTTATATTTAAGTAACTAATAGCATAATTCTTAACCTTGGACCTTATTCTTGAAACACAAATGACCAATAAAAAGGTGTCAAGCACCAAAAGCAGCCCATATTAAATCTATAAGCTGTCTTTAATTGAAAAACACGCATTTGCATGCATACTATATGCGTGTGTGTGTGTGTGTGTGTGTGTATACACGGTCACTCAACCCCAATCCCCCCCCCCCCCCCCTGTTTGTTAAAATACTCACTGCTTCAACAGTAGCCTATAGCCACAAGATGTAAACAATGTGTTCACATCATTTTAGAGTGAAATTTTTTTTTACTTTTCTGTGTAATTGTCCAATTTTACATCTCTGTTAACATGACAACGTAACGCCTACAACAACTGTAAAATAATTTAAACAGCTCAAATAATACACAAGCTTCAACAGAAGAATTAATATTAGGGCTTTTATAAAATGATAAGTTTCACATTTCTATTGAGAAATCCTTCAAAAATTGGCCCCATTCACTTGTACCTGTAACTTTTTCTCTAAACTTTTTTTAACTCAGAAAAACATTTTTTCCATAATGGGAAGTGGGGTCGGTTGTATGAGTTGTACATAAGTTACAATTTAACCTAGTTGCGACACAATAGGTTACTAAATATTTGTGGTTTGCACTTCAATGAAACATAACTAACTCTACATATAAACTAACTATTTACAGAAGCCTCTGACCAGTGGTTGGAATAGGAAAAGGGGAATAGCAAACAGAGGAAGAGGGCTGTAGCGTTCCCTTTTGCCAAAAACTTCAACACCCATAATGCACTTTTGATTTTGGCACCACTCCTCTGTTGACTGTCCATGGGCAGAGATACAAAAATGTGAAAATTTGATCTGTAGTTAAAAAGCCCTGAACCTGTCAAAACCCAGATGGACGGCCCAAAATGATTTGCATCATCCGGCAGACTTTTGCTGACAAAAATACAGGAATATCTGGGTGCAGGTAACATGGAAAAAGAGTACAAAGCTGGTTGAAAATCAGCAAACTTATCCTTTAAATACAGAGTTAGTTATAAACTAGCTAGTAGTTACTAAGCCACAAGTGCGGACTTCACATTCAAATGTAAGACTTTACGAATGGCTAATACAACCCTACCTACAGTAGGTGGTTGGACAGGATGGGTTAAAACTGAGACAGATTAATGATGTCAGGCAAAAGGTTTACATAATGTACACAGATCATTCGATAAGAAAAAAAATGTTCATTAAGAAAGTAAACAGAGTAAATTTTGATGTCAAATGGGCATTAAAGACATTTCCACCTAACATTCCTCTTTACTTATGGTAAATTTCATGCATTTCCACCTCTCAAGATCTGAAGAAGGCTGCACAGTGTGTCAGATGAAGCCTGCCCTGGGAACCTTCATGTTAGCCAATTGGACACTGCTTCCTCTGAGTGAAGTGGAAGGGGCAATTGGGTGGCGATCTGCAAGTATGTGATTATGTAACTAAATGCATCTGTTCTGCTGTTTTTTTATCTATTGGGCTATTTGAGCAAAAGTGAGTCTGTTTCATAAAGGGAAAAGCAATGAGATGGGAACTAGGCCGTACATCAGAGAAATGACATTGTGTCCTGCCACTGGCCTCTCTGACACTCATGTCAGCACTCATGTCAGCATGCAAGTTACCCCCTCCTCTCCTCTCCTCTCCTCTCCTCTCCTCTCCTCTCCCTCCCTCCCTCCCTCTCTCCCAGGAGCACGCTGAGGCAGCTTTTAGTGTACAGAATGTAAAGCAGCCAAAAGTTACATAAAACAACAAAATGGCCTGGTAAGCCCAGTTCATTCCGCTTTTACACCTCAGAGACAAGAAAAATATGAAAACTACACTTTAAAATTATTTGCTCTTACACTTGAATTCTAGTCTACGTCTTAAGAACGATTAGCCCCGCCCACTGGGAAATCTCATTGGTCTAAAATCCTGTTTCTCACAACAAACTATTAAATGTCAGATATGTTCTGATTGGCTGTTGCTCGGACATTTCATTTAGCATTTGATAAACTGGTGCAGGTAGATGACCGTGCTGGTTAGAATGCAGTGTTGGATTTCATGAAGTAAGATTAATTAGGAATGATAGGAAAGCAAAAAAATTAAGTATTCAATATTTACCTGATTATTTTTCAGGAGCAAAAACAAATTACCAGATGATCACAGACCTGAACGAGAAAGACAGAAAGATATATGAGGACATCTCGGTGACAATGGGACAATAATTTACATTGATTTGATGATTATGAAATCAAGCATCGTCCTATAGTAAATAAATAAATAACATTTTAAAAAACATTTTAAACCATATCTATAAACCACATGTATTATTTGTTTATTGTAAATTATTTAACTAACAACAAATTCATAAATTTGCCTAACCCATATGACCTTTGAATGAACCATGAAGGTAAAAAAATGGTTGATTTAAAAAATTAATTGTGAAAAACCATCTCAGCACGTCCAATATACTGTTTCCCTTCATACATTCATAGAAATGTTATTAGAAAACAATACAAAAACAATAATGTCCATAATGCCGATGTTATTTGTCAAGTACTCAATTGTACTTAGTAGGGCTGTCAAAATGACTGAAAAACTAAATTCGAATTATATTCGAATTTAAAGGGCATAATTTCAGTTAGGGGAAAAAAAGCTTTTGGCTTCTCTCCTGAGGCCACAAGAGGGCGCATCGAACAAAATATTATGCACGTTTCTTCAAAATGTAATAAAATAACACGACTATCTTTGAAAAAAAGTGCATAATGTTTAAAATAATGTTTATAAACCATACATAATAAATAAAGTTGCTTAAACAATTAGAAGAAAAAAACAGCACCATGCATATATGTATAGTTTAATACAAAGGACCGAAAACCAATCACAAAGAGTAGGCTACTTTCTTCATTTAAAAACATGAGATACAGTGGGAGGGGGAAAAACCGCAATAAAGTCTTGAGACATGTTTTTTTTAAAGTTGAACTTACTTTAATTTTGCATGGCTTTCTAAACATGCCACTCTCTTGTGCCAGTTTTTTTTTATTTGACGAATACTAGTACTTAGGGGTGGCTGATATGATCAAAAGCTTATTTAATGGTAAGAATAAGCTCATTTTATTTCACAATAACAATATATATCGCAACATAGTTGTTTTTGTTATTTTATTTGATCTTTTTTTTTTTTTTAAATCAGAACAAAATTGCAAACAACAGGACACACAACATGACAAAGACAGTAATAAAAACGAAATACTGTAATACAGCAACTGAATAAACAAAAGGACTGTAACAGCCTTCACTGTATGAATTAAATATACATTTCTTATTAAAGCTACTAAAGTTATTCAGTCAAGAGTAGTGTGTGAGTTTCCTTTTGTTGTTTGATTAACATTAACAGCATAGCAGCAGGTATATTACGCTGATACTGCTTTAAGATCTAATGCACAGATCTAATATACGGAGACAAATTAGATTTTCTCCCAATTGCTTGCGTTCACTTAAGACGTAACCCACTGCTCTTTGAGAGGCAGCTTTCTGGATGTGCTTCAGTCGTCGACAGCATGAGTATTAAAGTTCTTTTTCATGGCTTATTGTTCTTAATAAAGTTTTTAACATCAAGTACGTTCTATGCTTTATTTTCTTAGGCAAATTTCTGTATTTACACACTGCAATATAGACAAAATTAGCAAAAACACTATAACAGCCACAATATAAATACTGTCATACCACCCAGTCCTTATTGTACTCGAAACTTTCTAGGCCGTTGAGCTCTGGAATAATATCGAATGCATATACACAACAGTGTGAATAGAAAACTTAAAAAGAAGACAAGAAAAACAAACTAAAGTAAAAGTTCCAAAATGCTAATTATGAGGCTCCACTTTTTTTTGTTTGAGGAACGTGATGCATCCGGCATCCTGTTTGCATGCGCAGGTAGGAGGTGGGGGGTCTGTTTCCTCTCCAAGGGCCTACAGATGCACTCCCTACCCACATAGTGTCTCTTTTGTTCTCTAATAAATTGACACTGCCAGTTCCCCACGTTGCCAAGACATGAGGAAGACCACCGGGAAAACGAAGTAGGAGCAGCGCCACTACATGTGATTGGTATCACTTCTGACTGACTCTCTTCATGTTTTTATCTGCAATGTCTCCACAGGCATTAATTTCAAAGCTATGATTGAGGGTGCTAAGACAAAAAAAAATTTAAAATAGAAACTCATTGTGTTCAGTCAGCCATCCATATCATTGAATAAGTTGTATCCTGCCAGATAAGCCAACAGTCTAAACGCTCATCAGCCATACAATTTTTGTACTTTTCTTATTTACATATAAAATTACAACAAAAACTATGTCATGGCCATCCAGGAACTAACAGTACAATGAATGCACCATAGAGAAACCTATTTTACAAACAGTGAAATACTCTGTCTTTTAAAATAAAGCATATTATTCAAAATATTTAAATATGATTCCTCTAAGTATCAGTGTATCCTGAAGTGTTATGTTAATATCACTGATATACGAATACAGTTTTTGTTAGTATTTAGAATTAGATTTTATTTTATATTTTCATCTTAATTTAAGTTAAAGTTGTAGTCATTTTTTTTAGTATTTAGTATTTTTATAATTTTCATTATTTTAACTTTTACATTATGGTCTATATATTTTTTAGGGTTTAGTTTTTAGTTTAGAGTTATTTGATACTTAAAATGTAAGAAATGTTGCTTTGACAACTAGATGAAATAAAGTTTATAAAATAAGATAAAGGAAATTATATTTTATTTCTGTTAATGTTTGTTTTACTTCAAGTTATGAAAATGTTTTTTTATGGTTTAGTTTTAGTTAACGATAATAACCCTGATTCTGAATAAAGGTTTCATTGTCTCATTAAGAAAATGTTTTTGGCTCCTACGGAATATTTTGCAATTAAACCAAGGAAAACTAAATCAGCCCATGACACTTTTGCCTCAAAACCCCATTTTTCAAGAAGCGCAGGAGAAAAGCATCATGTGATTTTTAGAATCTCCAGCCAACAAGCAGTGAAATACGGCTCAAAACAATTTAGTTGAAAGCTGGCAACATTTCTGTGCCTTTGGAATGACTACACCAATAAATGAAATAGACTCATAAATTCTTCATGGCCAGTGGCCATAAGTGAATCCATAACTGAGGAAAAATCTGTTGCATTCACCTCTGTGTGAGGATTCTCTCTTATGTAATTGGCAAAATAATTCTTCTTCTTCTGCAAAATATGTGACTCATTGTATTGGGGAAAAACTGTCATTATTTATTCACCCTCATGTCGTTCCAAACCTGTATGAATTTCATTCCGCCATGAAAAACAAAGCTTGAATGTATAAAGAATATCCTGGCCACTCTCTCTTTTTTTCTATATAATGGAAGTGAATGGGATCTGGAATTGTCAGGGGCCAAAAACCGCAAAAATGCTTGACTAATCCTTTATTTTCATCCAGATCTTTTCCGAACTGATCCAAACAAACTCACTGACTCAACTTGTGACTGGATCATTGAAAATAATGATTCAATAATAGTGGCGAACCAAAATTAACCAATAGTTTCAGTTTTCAGCTAAATGAATTGGGGAAAAACTGTCATTATTTATTCACCCTCATGTCGTTCCAAACCTGTATGAATTTCATTCCGCCATGAAAAACAAAGCTTGAATGTATAAAGAATATCCTGGCCACTCTCTCTTTTTTTCTATATAATGGAAGTGAATGGGATCTGGAATTGTCAGGGGCCAAAAACCGCAAAAATGCTTGACTAATCCTTTATTTTCATCCAGATCTTTTCCGAACTGATCCAAACAAACTCACTGACTCAACTTGTGACTGGATCATTGAAAATAATGATTCAATAATAGTGGCGAACCAAAATTAACCAATGGTTTCAGTTTTCAGCTAAATTAAAACTTTCATTTCCGTTTCGGATGAATTTTGGTGCCTCACTAATCAGTAATTAAATTTCACTCTGTTCATCACACAAAGCCATGGACTATTTTTATGATATCATATGATAGTTTTAAACCTTTTAAGTTCCAGACACATTTATTTATTTATTTCTCTCTCTGTTTTTTTTTCCTGAAGAAAGTAAGTCATGTTTGTGACACTATAAATGTTGACAAAGTTTCCAGCTAATCTTTTAATGTAATTTTATGTTTACAAATATGGCACTTTTTTTTCCTCTTACACCAACTACATCACTTATTTTTACATTCTATTAAGTTTAATATGATGTTTAATAAAAATGAATGGTTGAGCCATTCCCTACTCCAACTTCCTATTATTCCCAGTTAGCCTCCAGTGGTTCAGTGAGTCTCTTTGGTGGAATCCCAGGATAATGTATTGTACGCATGCAAGTTTTAGTATACTGAGCTGAGGTGGATCAGGGCCTAGAAGACCACTATCACTGTCCATGGCCCAATGCAACCACATAGCACCTGAGGATCAGAGGGGCAATTTAACATGAAGACCTTCACTTGGTCTTAAGTGCTGACAGAGGCCACGCTGATGCACACTGTATGATTACAGAGAGACCAGAAAGGTCTCAATGCCTGACAAAAAATACATTTAGGTGAATTCACCTTTGCCTTGCCTTTTAACTCTGTGTTGTGGAGAACAGAAATAGCCATGACTCCAATTTGAACCAAAAAAACAATATTTATATATATCTGTTATGCATCTGGGTCCAATGACATGATGCACATTTTTGTCCCAATCTATAAATTTCTTCCAAAATACATTAAAAGCACTAATGTGATTTTTCTAAATTATTTATTTCATTATGACAGAACAAAACTATTCCATTACCGTAATGAACAAATAAGAATGATATTCTCGAAAAGAAAACCTTAAGTACAATAATCTTTTATTAATATTTCTCAGAAAAATCACCCACAAACATGTTGAAATATGCAAACAAAACTTAAAACAGGACATGATATCACAGACAGGGCTGTTCGTCGAGGTCAATAAGTCTCTTAAATCATCAAAATCATTTGACCTTTTTATGACAAGGAAAGGCTAGTTTAGGCTGTAAAATATTGTGTATTGCTACTCTCAAAACTTTTTTTAAATTTATGAATAATTCTTGATATGTATACAAAATATAGAATTGTTACCTTGAAAAATATATATATTTTTAAAATTGTGATATATTTTTTTTATTAAAAAAAATATTAAATTGTGCACACCCACATTTATTCAAAGTTTAAAAACAATATTTTATATTTTTTACTACATTTTTCACACTCTTTATTGTAGACATTCTTATTTGTCATTAACACATCTAATGCTGGCTTTATGCTGTTAAAGGAACACTCCACTATTTTTGAAAATAGGCTCATTTTCCAACTCCCCTAGAGTTAAACAGTTGAGTTTTACCGTTTTTCGAATCCATTCAGCCGATCTCCGGGTTTGCCGGTAGCACTTTTAGTTGTAGCTTAGCATAGATCATTGAATCTGATTAGACCGTTACATCTCGCTCAAAAATGACCAAAGAGTTTCTATATTTTTCCTATTTAAAACTTGACTCTTCTGTAGTTACATCATGTACTAAGTAGTTATATTCATGGCCGATATGGCTAGGAACTATACTCTCATTTCGGCGTAATAATCAAGGAACTTTGCTGCAAGAATGTCTTCCCATTCTTTTCTCTCTGCTTTCCGGCCATTTCTTTGTTTCCAGGGAATATTCTGCATCGCCAAAAGTTAGACAGGCGTATGTTCAGTTGTGAATGATTGATGTGCCATTGACTTGGCCGGTCTCTCTTCTTGCCATTGGCTTAAATCATTCATACGAACTTTTAACAATATTTCCTTTGAAGTCAAAGGCCTTCAGGAGATGCATGCTTTTATTCAGATTATTGGTTTAGTGCTGATGCACTTAATGTGTCTAAATCATAAAAATGTTGCTTATTATAAGCGCAATACGAAGCAGTCCTGATTTACTCTCTGTCAGAAGAACGAGCTTACTGCCTACAGGGAGTTACACTTGTTTTGTATTATATTCACCAAAGTAGGCTGCTTTAGCGCTGCCTTAACAATAACCACACAGATGCGAACACCCTAAGGAATAGCTTGGCTGAGATCTATTCCAGAGTCAGTTCTGGTAGGTGGGTGTACGTGTTGTGTTTTGCAGAGATTGGGGACTAACTGTACCCCACAGCATTATACCATGGGGCAGGACTTTCTATGTAGTCCGCCACTGATCTCAGAAAGCGACTGGTGTGTATAATGCAATTTATCAAATCAGCATCTGTCATCCTCATGGGACACTCTGACACAATGCAAATTCACTCCACACCATCCAATAAAACATCCTATCAGCCTCAGCCATTAACATGATGGACTGCCCTCCGGTAAGTAGGATTGTGGATCACAACAAGGACTTTTATAAAACGCTAAAACAGCTGGACAAACTCATACCTCTCATTTTTGAGGTTATTTTTTTGGCTTGCATGTTCAGGACATTCAGTAAACCCACCCTCTCTCCAACCACCTGTCCAATCCTAGTTTAAGAGCATGCAGGCATGCCCACAATGCAAGGAATTTAAGTTTTCAGGGGGTTTTTTTATTTTATTTTCAGCTACTAGAAACTTTCCTTCTATATTTGGACCGGCAACACAAGGATTTGAAAATCCAGCCCTCTTCCTGTGTCTCTTCGCCTTCTATTTCAACGCAGTATTTTACAAAAGAGTACCATCCCTCTCAAGTGGCCATATAAGACTCTGAAAAAATAATAAAGCAAAACAAAAAATAACAAAAACTTCTAACTTAAAATAGGACAATAAAAAAATTACAAATCCTAAAAGAATGCAAGCCACTGACACATCTAATTCAAACTACTTTGTCTATATTTGCACGATTAAATGTTACTTTTATACACAAAATAACAGAGATGTTTAAATTTCTATTTACACACCACAGTTCAAAGGTTTGGGGTCAATAAGATTTTTTTTAAGAACTTAATACTTTTCTTCAGCAAGGGTGCATTAAATTAATAAATAGTGACAGCAAAGATATTTATAATGATTTCTATTTTAATTAAATGCAGCCCCCCCCCCCAAAAAAAAAACAACAGCTGTAAAACACACTTAATCTGTATGCCAGAAGAACTCATTTAAATGGCTTGATGAAACTGAATCATGAACTAAATCACCTAATATGACAACAGCCCTCACGGCTTCAGTCTGATGACTAGCGTTCATCATCAGCACCCCAACAGCAGCGCAAGAGCACTGAAGAGATTATAAACATGAAACCCCAGGCTTTACATGTGATTTTCCTCATTTAACATGGAGTAAACTGATTAAGAATGCAGCAATATAAAAATGCTGGTCAATATTGATCGGTATTGTTTGGTTTACTGATTATTTTATTACAATTCTATAAAATTTTGCCTAAATAATAAAAAAAAAAACAAGATGCTAAAAACATATTCAACAAAATACAAGAAAACCAAATGTATCAAAAATGGGTGGTAATTTTTGAGATTTTAGAATTGATATGTTAACGGTATAAATCTGGAATATTAGAAAATCAATACTGATAAATTCTAGTTGTTGGTGTTTTTTTGGCACAAATTGGCCAAAAAATTTGACTAATTATTTTTGTCATATATGACGATTTTAACAGCAATATTAGATGTTTACCTTATATAAAAACATCACATATTGCTGTTGTAGAAGACATCTGTACGGTCTATTATTATTATTATTATTAATTCGTAAAATCATTTTATTTTACACTACAAGTTACCACTTTTTATGTTTTACATTTAATTTAATTATTAGCTTTACATCAACTTGCGAACCCCAAAAGGTTTGCAACCCTCCATTTGGAAAACCCTGGCATAGACCACATAGCAAGATGCTAAAAACATTCAACAAAATACAAGAAAACCAAATGTATCAAAAATGGGTGGTAATTTTTGAGATTTTAGAATTGATATGTTAACGGTATAAATCTGGAATATTAGAAAATCAATACTGATCAATTCTAGTTGTTGGTGTTTTTTTGGCACAAATTGGCCAAAAAATTTTACTAATTATTTTTGTCATATATGACGATTTTAACAGCAATATTAGATGTTTATCTTATATAAAAACATCACATATTGCTGTTGTAGAAGACATCTGTACGGTCTATTATTATTATTATTATTATTATTATTAATTAGTAAAATCATTTTATTTTACACTACAAGTTACCACTTTTTATGTTTTACATTTAATTTAATTATTAGCTTTACATCAACTTGCGAACCCCAAAAGGTTTGCAACCCTCCATTTGGAAAACCCTGGCATAGACCACATAGATGCAACCACTAATCTATCATAACCTTCAGTTTTTCTTCAGTTTGCATAAAATGCAGTGCCTCTGGGCAGCATTAAACAGTCCAAAATAATGCACCTTTTGGTTCAGAAACAGCTTCTGTGTTGCCAGTGCAGTGCAAAGACGGTTTTATTTAAAGCTGCTTATGTTAACATCTTTTGACCCTAACATTCTAGCTTGGCCAGTTGCCCCAAAAGTCCCATATCCGGATGATTGTGAACGAGGGTTGCCACTATTTCGGTACATAGGACATGCGAATGCTTTAACCCAAAGGAAAACACCACCATGAGTCGTCAATGTTTTTCCAACAGGGAAAACAAATGCACATGTGTGGAGTGCAATCCAGGCTTTTATCCTTTTAGCTGCTATACACAACAAATTAATTTCACTCAAACCCACCCAACACAACTCTAATGCAACTTAATGGCATCTCTGTGCTTTCAGCCCTTTTTTAAACCCTTAGCACACTTATGCCACAGGACAACGCATTAAACCCTTTGTTTGACCTTTTGTTGTTGTTTGTTTTCATTCTCATACAATTTTTTCCATTATCCTGAATAGGATGATGATGTAACTTAAACCATAACGAGTAATTGACCAGTTTTGAGGCCTAGGCTGGATATTTCTATGTATAGCATCAAGGGCAGTGATCTAGGAAGCCCTGGCCCCAAACAACATCCCTGCGGAGCTGCAGGAATGCTGTAATCTCACCCTCTCGCATCTCTTTCTAGCCAAAAATTTAGAACAGAGCAGGCAAACACACCAGGAAAAAAGGTTTTTACTGCTGAGCTCTTTGGATTCAGTATGATCCTTCTTAGCTCTCTCTGGAATACCTCGGATCATCCCAATCTATCCAATGACGTGTCAGTTAGGAGTTCTTTGAAAATATAAAACTCTATCCATGAGAATTTGTATTTTTGGTGTGCTTAATCCTGTTCGTCAGGGTTTAGGCTTATAATGGCACAGAACAGCCATGGCCCCTAATATAGCTGGTAATACAGTCTTCTATTTCAGCCCATGTTTGGCGAGTGATGCTACACTGGGAATCTTACTTTTTCCCACACTTCTCTGGGGTGCCACATTATTGACTCATTTGCCTCAGTATTACCAAGCACAGAAATTAGAAACAGATTACATGAACATGCAAACTAAGCTAAAAGTCCATGACGTTACTTCAATATAATCCATTAAAGGGACAGTTCACCCAAAAATTAACACATACAATGACAGTGAATGGTGACCGGGGGCTGTAAATAGAAAAGAAAAAGAAAAAAAGAAAATTCCACATCTTCTGAAGTCATTTGGGAGTTTTGTACGATTAATAGAGCTGAATGTACACATGTATTCCCCTATGCCATACCTCACATTTGCACTTGCACAGATTTAAATGGTGCAAGAAATTGTGGCAGACATAAATTTACTGTATATTTCTTAAATTTCACTTAAATTTTACAAAGTTATTGTATGGTTTCAGGAGACTTGAAATGTAGTGAATAATTTGCATGGTGATTTAGCCTTTAGTCTCCATGTACTTTCATTGAAAAGAGCAGCGTGGACATTCTATTAAACCTTTCTTTTTGCGGAAGAAATAAAAATTGGGTTTGGAGTGATATGAGCGTGAGTAAATGATGGCACAATGTTCATTTTGGGGTAAAATATGTCGGGAAGAAAATGGAAGGAAATTCAAAATGTAAGATGCAGTACAATAATATAACATTGTGATATTGCTTAAAATCATACTATAAATGATGTATTTATTATTTTTCTTTAAATGTTCTAATTAATAAATAAATAATATTTGCAATGGGATATTTACATTAATTAAACACAACAGTGATTCCCTGAATTTGCTGAAAAAAACTAAAACAGTGTTCAGCTAAATAAATCACCATTAGACTAAATAAGCTCTAATTCACAGTCTGGCTCTTAATGTTTTATAATGATTTGAAACCAACAACGACTGAACATGACTGGATGGCTTTTGTTCATTGGTAATTTCCCAGTCTTTGATCTCTATAAGATGAGAGTGGGGCACATACAGTAAACCTTTCTTGCTTTAGTTCATTCATTAACTTTTAAATAACTGAAGGATTGTTGTTTGCCGGCGCTGATGATACAACAGGATTCTAGTCAAAGCTCTTCTGTTCTGTTTCACAACGGCACAAAAGAAACAACTTGAGAACATCTATTGAATGAAATCTCCCACTCTCACTCTCCCATATAAAATCATTACAAAGGTTATAGATGACGACCACTGACTGACTCACAGAGTGGTCCAGGAAATTAAAACACTTATGATTTCGACACACATGTACATCCAAAACCCCCTTTGGATAAACATAATAATGATAACTGCCATTTCTGACCAACTCAAAGCCTGCGCTTGCATTTGACTCCAATGCACATTCAGAAATGAGCCAGATAGTTTCAATACAAAATGTTCTGATCAGTGTAACTCAGGATCAGAGGCTATGAGGCCGAACAAATTTGATTATGATGCTCAGAGAACAATCCTCACACTAGTGAATCATTTTCCTATGAGACACCAGGGGAAGCCCAGATTCATTTGGTAATCCTTACTTAGGTCATTACAGCCAAAAATTTCCAATAGTTTTTTTTTTTTTCCCCAATAGTTTAATTTCTTTGGACTTAAAAACTAATAGAATGTAAAATCTGGTTTGGAGAAGCCATATTCGAATACACACTTATATTCACACATATAATATATAAGAAACATTTTAATATAAAAAAATATAAGAGTTTATGATATAGAAGTACAAAGTTTGGGTCAGTAAGGTTTCTATTTTAAAAAATTTATAATTTTATTTAATTTGATCAAAAGTGACATTAAAGACTTTTACATTCTTACAAAAAATTACTATTTGAAATAAACGAGCTTCTCTAGAACTTTCTATTTATCAGAGAATACAAAAAAATGCATCAAAGTTTCCACAAAAATATTAAGCAGCACAACTGTTTTCAACAATAATAATGTTGGCATATTAAAATGATTTTTGAAGAATCATGTGGCACTGGAGTAAAGACTGCTGAAAACCCAGATATGCTATTTTAAATGGCAAATGATAATAATGATATTTCAATGTCACAGTATTTTAATTTGTACTGTATTTATGATCAAATAAATGCAGCCTTGGTGAGACTTCACCGACCTCAAACTTTTGAACTGTATGTGTGTGTTTGTCTAATATTTGTCTATGCTGTATATATATATACACACATATACACGTATAGCCAAGAATATTCTTAAAATTATTAAATATTTATAAATGTATCCGTTTATCAAACATTGGTTAGTCTTAATCAAAAACACAAAAGTCACTTGAGTACTTCAGTGTAATTTTACCACTGTTAAATCCTGTGGTGTTTGAAAATAACAGCTGCTTTTGATGAGAGCATTCCTTGCCAGACATCAGCTGTGTGATGCAGGAAAAAATAAAAAGAGACAGGGGAAAGAGAAGTGTCCACTGGCAGGTGCTGGCAGCACGGTGTGAGGGATAAGGACTTCCTGCCAAGTAGATGATTTGGGTCAGTAGGTAATTGCATTCCTGGATCACAGAGGGCTCGGTGGCAATTAATCCCGGCTGTGAGCCACGTGAGCAGGGAACACGTTCACGGTGCAGAGGCATCTGTGGTCAGAAAGAGGGCCTGCCTGCTTCCCACAAGAGACAATGCTAAACTCAAACTACAATACTTTGCATCCTCTTGAGGTAAGAGTGCACTGCATGTGTGCACATCTCTACAAATCAACTGGCCGGCAAATATCATACAACAATACAAATGTTTGCTTTGTGTCCATCAACTTCCAAATTAAAAGAGGAAAAGTATCTTTAATTTGCGAAGCAAATTTACTGGATTATTCAAAAACCAGCCTCATGCTAACAATTAGTCATTGAATTTCCAGCAAAACTTACTGGGTCAATTACAAAATAATAGTGTTTACCATAAGAAAAGGAAAAATATATATTTTTTAAAACACATGTAAGAATAGCATGTTTAACGTATTTTTGAATAAATGAAGGTCATGTCATTGACCTAACTATATTATTATACACATTTTACCATTCAAAAGTATGAGGTCAATAAAGGTTTTTTTCCCCCATGTTTTTTAAAGGCTCTTCAGTTCATCAAGGCTGCATTTATTTAATCAAAAATACATTCAAAACAGTAATAGTGTGAAAAATGATTACAGTTTACAAGAACTCTTTTCTGTTTTAATATATTCTAAAATATAATTTATTCCTGTAAAGGCAGAGCTGAATTTTCAATATCCATTACTACAGTTTTCAGTGTCACATCATTCTTTCAAAATCACAATATGTTCATTTGGTGCTCAAATAACATCCACTGATCCACTGGAAATTTCAAAAGAACAGCATTTATTTGAAATGCAAATTTCTTGTAACATCATTAATGTCTTTACTGCCACTTTTGATCAAATTAATGCATCCTTGCTAAAAATAAATACATTTCTTTAAAACAAAAAAATCTTACTCCAAACTTCTGAACAGTAGTGTACCTTTACTGTAAACATTACTCATTACTGATATACATATAATATGTTAGTCATACGTCCCACCAGCATCTCTAAATGATTGGGGAAACAAACAAAAACAGGAGGGAAACATAAGAAATCATGTACAGTCAGGCGGTCATTATCGCAAAACAAGCCCTGACAGCATGATCAGGTGTATGTACATTATTCATCTTATTACATGGCTACTTACTAAATTAGTTTGTTTTATTGTGTGAGAAGAAAGAGACTGATTCAAGAGACCTGAAATTAGCACTAGGGAAGTACCAGTATTAAAATCCTGGCAGACACGACAAGCTGATTATTTTCATGTTATGGTTTAATTTTTTAGTCTTCGTACATAGGGCCACATTCCCTGTAAAGAAGAAGTGGGGAGACGCATACGCGCAAGTTACAGCACAGGACAAATGATTCAGAGCAGTCAATAGGCCCTAATTAATTAATAATGACTAATAGATTTTGTTTACGCTCCTTGTGATTATGCTGTCCATTGTGGAGATTTTAAAAACAGCCTTTAACAGTGCATTGATTATGGCTTTCCATTTGTGAAGTGAGAACATTGTTTTCAAAGTTTCAAAGTTCAAAGTTCAAACAAAGTTTTTAACTTAGCATGACTTCAGCAAATGTATCCTTTTTTATTTTACAAGACAATACACCCTTTTCCGCGTTTTCCTTCGCTACGCTTGAGACAGACCCCTACCAAGTTCAATGGCAAGCCAATAATGGACAGAGAATTAGTTTAAAATGCCAGCAATGGTGACTCAAAGGGGTCATTTTTATTCTCTATAGACCTCAGAACACTTTGCTCCTCTATTTAATAACTCATTATAGCTCTTTCTGATTTCTCTCTGGCTCCAGTCTTTTTTTCATTGTACTTTGTAATAATAACACTTTCTATTAGCATTGCACTTTAAGAGGCTTTTAAATCCATCCAAAGATTAGAGACATTTGGGAACACAATGTTAACTTTTAACTTTTCAATTGGAGAGTGACAGCAGACACTTAATCTATGACGCAGTCTACTCTATATGACATTTATGACCTGACAATACCTTTCCTAAATATATAAAGCAAATGAATCAACACACACACACACAAAATAAAGAAAGAAAGAAATTCAAAACATTTGATTACCATGAAACCAATCCACAGATGCATGGATGAAAATAAACGGGCCACTGGAGCATATCTTATGTCAGAACAGAATGTGCATGACTGAATATTGATTAAGGATATGAAAATAAAATAAAATAATAATAAAATAAATAGTATTTTGAAAATGACAATAATTAAAAAAAAAAATTTAAAATAATGAATTGATTAATGGATTAGTTGGCAGGTCTTATTTGAATCAAATATAATTTTTCAAGTTTGTTTAGACCTGATTTAACCATGTATTGAAGGCACAAATCAAAAGTCTATGGTAAAAGAAGATTTATAAAAGAGTGATGTAAATAAAAATAAAAAAATTTAAAAAAACGGTTCAATAAAAACAAATACTATTATTAGCCATTAAATAAATTAATAAAATCAAAATAAAATCAATTGTACACTTTACAGCTCACCAGCAAGCTGTGCTTGAACTAATCAAATGGGCCTGTAACATGGACTGCAGTTTTAACAATGCATAGTTCTTTAAATCACTTTGTAAGACTGTTAAACATGTAAAAAATGCACTCAATTCTTAAGTGCAGTACATGTATGATGGTACACTGGTATTCAGCTTTAAAGCAAAAGGATGGTTTTAAATTTATTTAGACAGGTTTTTAAAAACTAATTCATTAATTAATGGATAATTGATTAACTGCCATGGGCTATTTCAAACAAATATCTTTTTTTTTTAAAGCTTGTTTCAAGCCGTTATCAGTTTTAGCTCTTGAAAAGCCATAGGATGCACGCATGCACTCACACACACAAATAAATGTGGCTGGTTCAATTTTTTTTCCACAGCTACATCCAAAGCAAAGAATTTGCCTTGAATTTTGTTTAGCTCTAAAAAGCTCCATATTTGTGATTTAGGCCTGAAAATGTTTTCCAGAAATGGGCCCATACTCGCTGATCCATCCTAAAGCCAATGAGGCAAAGGAATGGCTGGCACAGTGCTGGTGCAGAGACAAATATCACTGCTACTCTAGCTGTGTCTCTCAGCAAGCTATCATTTAACAGGCCAAGATCTACCTCTCCTCTGGGGCTACGATCGAGGCTTTTGGGTTGCTCTGTTTTAAAGCCAACAAACCTCATAACAAAATAACAGGACTAGTGAAATGGCATCTGTTGGTCTGGCACATGCAACCTTTTGAGCCAGGCTCCATTAACAGCCTGTGCGTCAGAAGAAATTAATCTGCCAGTGACCTCCGATACCAAAAGAACAGGGCTGAGGCTGAGCCCCCAGAGGTGGAGGATAATGCCTTTTTTGGCAGATCACAAAACTGCGCCTTTGCAGCGAGGGGATATAATGATAACATTACTGTTAGAAATTGGCATTTTTAATCTGACCTAAAGACTGTATGGCTCCATGACAGATTAAAAAGTGCTAATGGGCTCATAGTCTTTCAAAGCTCAAAATCTGTGATTACGTACTTCTGCTTTCTGCATAGACCCATAAAGCATCCATTAAATATTAAAAAGTTCAAAACACACATGATATGAAGCAAATACCGTTTAATTAAAAATAATGCAGTAAAAGTAAATAGGCCACAAGAGGCCATATGTTATCTTGATTTAACTGAAGGCACAAACCAAAGCTCTGTGGTAAAAGGAGATTTTCTGAGTGATAAATAAAATAAAATATAAATAAAACCACTGTTCAATAAAAAGAATTACTATTATTAATCAAATCAATCATGTGCAGCCCTTACAGCTCCACACCAAATCTGTGCATAAACTTATCAAATGTGATTGGCCTGTAACATGGATGCTCTTACTACAATTTAAATTTTAACAATGCACATTTCTTTATATCGCTTTTATCGCTCTTTTCATGTTTCATGTTTCAGTAGAGAACAGAAATGTTGTCACTGATCACTGATGTTGTCACGGAGTAAAAAATAAAAAGTTAAATGGAAAAAAATGTGCCTCACCCTACATTTTTTGCAAAACTTCAAAACATAAAATTAACTACAGTTTCCGACTGAAATGAACACTAATAGCAGTAAAACAACGTAAAACCAATTTTATTCAATTTCACACAAACCATGACTAAAGCGACATATCAATTAATAAAGATTTACTAATATATTTTATTTAAATACGTTTATATTTTTTACTAATACATTTTGAGGCTTGCATCACTTCATATTTACGGCTTTTCTGATAGTAAACCTGCTCAGTAGTTCACCTGCTACAGCACTGCAACTTGTGATGTGCTTGGGTGCGAGTCCTATGAAACACGAATCATGATAAAATAGCTCAAAGACTTGAAGAAGCAAGCTCAAATGGCATGGCTGCTTCAGAAAATATGTTTTTATTTCACTTTTTCTTTTGTTAACACTATCAGTTAGGTTTGGTGTAGGTCGAATGTCATTTTTTACTTTCTAGCACCGGACTGGTCATTTCATTTCTGAACTGTCACAAGACGTACAATAACCAAAATAATAAAACAATGCCAAATTTCATATGACTCTTCATTAATTCTTCATTTAAATTTCTGTGATTCTTAACAGAACAGAATATAATCTCAGGGGAACTATAAAACTAACTCCAAATTTTTTTGCCATATTTCATTGACCCCAAACAAAAACAAGGACACTGGCATCACCGCAAAGAAAACTGTTAAAGAAATGTTTAGTATCATGCCGATGCTTTCATTAAAGTCTTAACCTTCAATCATAAAACTCAAGAGAACTGCATTTAAAAATAGCAAGCAATCAAACCCTCAGTGTGAATCTTTTTATAAACAGATAATCATCCACTTATTTATCTTTGCTTTCTTGCAATCTGCCCAGGTTTCTAATTGCTCTCGTTAATCAGTCCTGAAGTTTATTTGTTGTCAGGAGGTTCTCTCGGATTGACGACACCGTCTGAAAACAAACACCAGAAATTTCTCAAACTGGAGACAAGAATACGTTAGGAAACAAAGGCCAGCGCTGAGAAGCAAGTGCACACAGATTAAAATCTTAATCCAGTTTCTAAAGACGAGGTGGAGGATTCTCACAGCAGTGCTAGCGTAGCTTGTGCAACCATATTTCAGTGTGTCATAGAAGAAAAATTACTAATTTCTCATAACAAAAAGAGCCAAACAACAAGAGGTTCCGGTCTCCTTTTAAAACAAATCCCCTGGCCTTTTAAAAGAAAAAGTTAGCAATCCGACGTGTCGTTTAATGGAAGCACTTGCTACTGCCCTCTGATTAATTAAAGCAAAATTCAAGTGTTCACCATCACCTAACAAGATGAGTCGTCACACATTTGGGGGATGAATAAATGAAACAAAAGTTAAGAAAGACTTTGTTAGTTAAGATAAAACAGAGCGATGATTCATGAATAGTAAAATGTTTTGACTGATGCTAAGTGCTCCAGCTGCTGTTTGCACTGGCTCCAAACTGAATTAAGACAAGCGCTGAAGAGTTTACAGTAAACCTTGCCTGAAGCCAACCAGCACTGGATATGAAGACCCTTCAGTACCGTTGAGCGAAAAGTAATGAGATTATAATACCGTTCTATCATTAAAGTCAAGTATATCGCACCTCACGGCTATGGAAAATCCCATTAAGGTCTACCTTTCCCTGCCACTGCTATGGTGTGGTACCAGAGGAATGTGAAGGTGTAAACAGCTAAAATGTTGGTTTACTAGCGGTCAAGAATAAAGGCGGTGGGATGCAGTGTGCATAAACTAAAGATATTCCTATTAAACGGAGCACAAATACAGGTAGATTCACAGCACCAACTTAAGGTAAAATTCCAGAGGCTTAAAACTGGTAAGACTCTGTATGTACTATTTTAGATGTGGTGACTGTGAGCTACGCTTCATTTGTTTTTTCACAAATAGCATGATTAAACAAAGATAACTGAACATTTTGGCAAAAGATATTCTCCTCCCTGAACGGAAAATAATTCAAAACCTTGTAACTTCCAGGATTTAGCACCTCTTGACAAAAAAGTACAGCTCCATACAAAATGAAAATAATACTTAAAATAAAAATACTTGTTTGTGATAATAATGTTTTATGATTTTGTGTGTGTGTGTACTGGTTTATATATCCTGGTGGGGACTTAAACCAGACTACACACAGACTCATGGGTACTCGTGTCACGATGGGGACCTAAATTGTGGTCCCCACGGGTACAAAAGCTTATAAATCATACAGAATTACGTTTTTTGAAAATCTAAAAATGCAGAAAGTTTCCTGTGAGGGGTAGGGTTGGTGTAGGGCAATAGAAAATACGGTCTGTACAGTAGAAAAACCATTACGCCTATGGAGAGTCCCCACAAGGATAGCTGACCAGACTGTCTGTGTGTGTGTGTGTGTGTGTGTGTGTATTAAATTCAAAATCATGAATTATTATTATTATTATGTTACTTCTGACCCTCACTTTAAAACCAGATTGTGATGTTTCTGGTCTCTTAATGGGTAATGGGTACCTGCTTAATGTTCAAGGAGAAAATGCAGTTCTCAAGGAAGGATTTACAATCTCATGCGTCATTACACCACTAAACAGGCAGAGCAGTATGCTAGGCATGAGGGAGATGAGATGCGCAACTCAGAAAAGCTCTGTCCATGCATAATAACTGTATTTAGTTCAAATTCATGATTGCAAAAACACTTGTATTTGTTATGCTCCACTGGACCCTGCACAGACAACAGGCACCTGGCTATCGGTCCCCAGGAAGATGGAGTTTGAGACCCCAATAGAATAGTAGCCTATAGAATGTGGTTAGACAGAGAAACACACTGCCCTGCCTGAACAAATTCATTCCTTCTTAACGCAAATACACTGTCCCGCAACTACATATTTGAGCTTTTTAAAGTTTCCCTTTAAAGGCAGTATAGCTCAACATACTTTCTTCACACCATGAGTAATACATTCCACAAACATGTCTCCTCAGCAAATATTACCAAACACAGAAAAGAGTCACATAACCATCCAAAAAGACCGATGACATGCAAATCCATCTCTGTGCAAAATAAAAAGCACACGTCCAAAATCCAGCCTTGGTCGACAGAAAAGGAAGGACATGTATATGTATACAGACTGAGGAAGTGTTTCTAAACCCACTGAAGGTTGGTCTTTAAATTCACAGATTAAAATAAAGCTCAGACACACGTGTTGTGCGAAGTACAAGCCACTTAATTTTAATTGTACAACTGTACATCAGCTGTACAACCTTAAACAATTGTATGAATGACTAAATACAAGTAATTCAAAACCTACAGGAAAATATCAGGTGGCTACTACTAACAAATGCACCCAAAAAATGAAGGCCATAAACAGCAGCCTCTCTAACTACCTATATATTATTTGTTTTAAGCTATACTTGCACTGTGAAGAGCATAACTACGATTATAAACAAGGGTAGAGTGATGTGCCACAGGATTGCAGCAAGGTTTACATGTATGCAAGTCCAAACACATCCACAACTGAATTGAATAGAATAGAAGAGAAGAGAAAAGGATACTCACAGCATCCCGTGTGTCTATGGACTAGAGAAGCCCTCAGTGAGGAGGACCCACAGCCAGGCCCTTATGCTGTTAAAATGACTCATAGTGCTTCTTCCTGCTGTACTGTGGAGTCATGAGGAGGTAAACATTTCCAAATATGGAAATAAAAATAGGCGAAAGTTTGGGGGCAAAATTCGATTCGGCTTGCTTTTTTGGTCTGGAATGCCACTCTTTTTCACTGGCCAGAGTCACATAGAAGCCAAGACTGTGGTTCGTACCATTTGCAGAATAACAATGGTAACTGCTGGGAGTTATTTAAGAGGGAGGCAAGAGCACTCACAATGGTCTCTAAGAATAAAACAAACCACAATATCTAAAAGTACTCTCGAATGCCTACAGAGAGGACAACACTACTGAACCACAAGACCATCAGACAGCTCTATGCCAATGATCCACACAAACACACTGGAAGCATAACATTTATTCTAATACACTCATTTTATCAATGCATACCACACCAAGTCATATTTAGAAATTATTTTTTATATTTGTAGAGTAAACGTATATGATGCATGAATGTTCAATGAATAAAAATGCTTTTTACTTTTTTTTTTGACTGATCCATACAAAAAGCTTCAGAAGACTAGACTGAAAAAAAAATGTGTAGGATTTACTTTGAAACAATTTTAATAATTGCTAGTAAATTTCACAAATAATTACAATGAAATGGCAAGTAATACACTGAATTAAATGTAAAATCTTGAAGTAAAGACTGGCGTACTCCAATAATGTTTAATAATAAAACAATCTTTGTTTTATTTACAACTTCAAATAATGATTTTTTTTACAGTGTACCTTTAACAGCTTTTTGTGCTTTCTGGCACTTGACGGTTTAAATTACCATCCACTTTTTTATTTAATTGTATATGACACTAGCGCAATGCAAAAAAAAGCAAAAGAAAAATGCAAAAAAAATGCATTTAATGTTTTTATTTATTAAATATATCAATCACACAATATTTATGTATTTATCTATCTATCAATCTGTACGTCTGTCTATCCGCCAAACCGCGTTCTGGTGCCTGTTATTATTATCGGAAAATATATTTTGAGGCAAAATATGACAGATTTTCTAATGGGAGTCAACAAAAAAAAATCACGTTTTCTGTTTGTCAAATAAAGGCAAGTAAGTGTAAACTATCCATTTAAGATATGTCAGTATGGAATCACTCCTTTGTTTTGTCTGCACACTGAGTAAAGGGATGGAATGGTTGTTCTTCGCTATTCCCATGTATAGAACAGACTGCAGGGACTGACCAAACATGGAAATCAGGGTGGCGCTCAATCAATTGGAGCACCTAGGAAGCCTATTTCTAAAGCTTTTCATAAAACAAAAGCAAATCACCCGGATTCCTTTATTACCTTTTGAGAACATCCTCCTGTTCCGCAATAGCTTTCTGTAAGCAAGAGATCAACCTTAATAAAGGTCACCCAAGTGCATGCACGATGAGACTCACAAAATATAAGCACACTGAAGTGCATATAGTGGTTCAGAATGAGTGCATAGACATGATCAGTTACGCATGTAAAGGCCTATATCACATGTATAACCGCGGACGGTCATAACGACCGAATGCCTCAAGTGCTCCATCCACATCAGCGAAGCGGTATTGCCACTCTCGAAAGCCTAAAAACGGTGTATCTATTTCACATCAAAAGCCCATTTTCCTGTACAAAACAGTTCTTCATTTTCTGGCAGGGATCATTATTAGACCTGTGAGTAAACCTGTATTCCGTGTAGTGTGATGATTATTAGAATTATCAGCTATCTGGAAAACCTGTTTAAAAGAGCAGAGTGTTTTCTGAGAACGTTGACTCATTTTACATCTTCTGCTGATAAGCTGTAGCTGAGAGTTTGGTTAAGGTACAACAAGCCAAGACCAGATTTGACGCTATAAAGCAGTCGATACATTGACACATAATAGCTTCTGGTCACTCATGTGCAGATGTTTCCAGCCATATAGCGTCGCTGTGCAGAGCTTAATTTGAAAGCCACAAAAACTTACATTCATAGATGAATAAACACAGCATGTATTCCTCAAATCGTGGAATTAATTTCACTGATTGCCTCACGTAAAGAGCAGAGCTCTGTGATATTATAATCATAAAGATAGCAAATGTAATTAAAACATATTCAAGCCCTGAATGTCTAATCTTTCACAGGCAAGAGAATTGTTTATACAAAACAGAAGTCTTTACTAATTCCACACAAAGCAAATGATGGTTAGAATAGAGGAGACTAGTATTTCTTTATTACTGAGGGGAAGGGGGGGATGCATTCTTATGCATTTCGACAGGATTTCACTTTGCAGAGCTAAAATAGCCCTTTCATGCCTGAATCCACAGAGGGGATTTTAGAAGTAATAATAACCCATTTACAAGGGGGTTAAATGGTGTCAGAGAGAGTGACTTCAGGTGATTAAATATGCCTAATTAACTCTGGCCCTGCACTCCCTCAGAGGAGAGCTGGCCAGCCCAACCCACAACTGAGCACAACTGTGGGATTTTGATAATTTTTAGCATATTTTCATGATGTATCCCTTTCTAAAATGTGATGTGATTCCATACTGATACAATATAGTGACAGACTGATACTTCAGGCAATATATGGTCGTTTGAGATGATCAGCATCTGCCATTAGTCATGCCTTACTGAACAAAATTACATAAATGTTATATTACTAGACATAAAAAATAACTAAATCAGCAAATAAATAAATACAATTCCACCATTTTTATGAATGAAATAAGCTTTTATATGGACTTTTTTTACCAGTGTAAAAATAACTGAATATTATATTTTAAAAAATAATAATAAATGACAAATAATCTCATGTTATTATTAATTCTTCATACATATTAGAAAGATAACGTCCTCTAGATTAGCCGTAAAAAAGCTTATATTATTCGATGACCAATACAAGATTTTAATCATTTGCAAATGTCACTGCCTTTCCAAGGAACAATCCAAAAAAATCAGAGATGGATGAATCACAACAGCCAGAAGATCATCGCTCCTAAGATTGTGCTAACAAACTCTTGCTGTTAATAGTTTTTTCAACAGCTTAGGATGTCTGAGACTCCAACTAAAGAATTACATACTACAAAGTCGAAGAAAAGAGAATCTGGCGTGAACTGCAACAAAACCTTTTCTTAATCAGTATTTTTCATCAGTATTCAATCAGTATTACATGCCTGAGAAGCAAATTTATTTTGTTTTAAGGATGTTAGATATTCTTAACGCAAAACAAGACCGAAATACTGATTGCAAATTAGATGCTGGTATTGTTGGATTCTGTATGTCTGTAATATTGGCATATACATGTTCATAAAGTTTTTGCACAGCTTCAACACATTTGTTCAACCAAGTGAAGAAAAACACTTATCTGTTGTTAGGGATGTGTAAAACTACATATTATTAAAATCAAGTCAGTAGGTTGTTAGAACAACGAATTGATCTGACTTAATCATTCTTAACTGGAAGCTTTATACAATTATACTTATTTTTGGATCAACTGACACTGATTACAAACCTCTGTCAGTGGCCATTTATAAGATATGTTCTTGCATTCAAAAATCAAACTACTGCCAGTAAAATAAATAAATAAAAACAAATAAAGTAACTGACTAGTAGGGCTGCACGATATATTGAAAACATTATCGCAATTCATCTTTGTGCGATTGTCACATTGCGCAGGCTATGATTTATTTAAAATAATACAGGTGCTTCTCAATAAATTAGAATGTCGTGGAAAACTTCATTTATTTCAGTAGTTTAAGTCTTTGGTTATTTTAATTGTGATGATTTTGGCTCACATTTAACAAAAACCCACCAATTCACTATCTCAACAAATTTCATTTTCAAGTGCACCATTTACACATGTATAGTTCAGCAACACAGTTAATTTACTGTCAATCGATTACGGTTGTAATGATTCACTCAACTCACGATGCGATACACACAATACTGTTTTAAGACAAATTATAAATGAAAAGTTGTCCTTTTATTATTTCTCAGACAAAATGCTACATATTTCTTTGTGAAATTGAACTAAGTCAAAAATCTAAACTAAATCGAATTATTAAAACAAATCCCAAATGAAATAAATAAATAATACAAATAAAAGAAATCTCTTCGTATAGACAAACTAAGGCTTCGCCTCTGCTCTTTCCATTTAAAATTAGAGGCAACCAATCACGATCCAAACAAAGATGCTGCATACATGCAGCTTGAGCAGTTTTTGATTTCAATTTAAGATTGTATCATTTCAAAGTTTAAAGCAAAAACAGAATTTTCTGACTTTAGTTTTATGAAGTTTTGCTACATAAAACATATCTGAAGGAAATGAAAACAACGGACGGACTGAATGAGAACGCAAATTCACTCTCTGACAGCAGGTGGCACTTACGGAACAGCAGCGATACAGCGTTTCCTTGGTTACCGCTGTAAACAAAGCAGTTCTGAGCTTTTGAACCCCACTGTATACATTATACAGAAGCAAGATGAAAAGAAAATACTATCTAATTTTCTATATAGAGTAAATAAAGAGTTGCCCTCAGGGATACATTAATATAAACCCCGACCCCCAACTGTATCGCGATTCGTTTAACATCTCAACCGACTTGAATCGTTGCATATTTGTATTGATTTTAAACCGGCTCGCGGTGTATCATTACATCCCTACAATCAAACCATTCTGAGACACTGACATCATTAGCTGAATGCGTATAAACGAACACATATGCAGCATCTGAAATCGCATACTTCCCTACTATATAGTAGGCGAAAAACTAAGTATGTGAGGTGAGTAGTATGTCTAAATTCATAATGTGCGTCCCAAATAGCCCAAATCGCGTACTTATGCACTATTCTATGACTTTTTTTGTATAAATAGTGCTGGCAGTGTGTTCACACTGAAATTTCAAAACAGAAAAAGAGCACTTTAAATACCCGGATGATGCACTTAAATAACCGAAAAACGAAGTGTGGAATGTTGGACACTTCATGCACTCAACTGTCGCCGCTTAAATTTCATAGCGAAGCAGGAGCTGTTATCAGACTCTGATTATGAATGACAAAATAACCTTATATAATTCATACACTACATGGATGAGTACGTAGTGCATAAGTAAATAGTGTATGAGTGCATAGTGTATAGTGCGGCATTTGGGACGCAGCTATAGTATTCGAAAAACAGTAGGCGAAAAGTACCCGGATGACCTACTTCTTCCACCCGGGTTCTGAAGTGCGCATTCGATGGACACTTTACTATCCCATGCCCAGGCCACAGGAGAGGATTTATGAATGGCAGTGAAGCGACGCAACTGACGCTGGTAGGTCATGTGACAGTAACAACATAGCGGATGTAGTATGTCTGAATTTCATTCATACTACCCATATTCATACTATATAGAAAGTACTTTTTTAAATCCAAATGTAGTACCTACTCAGACAGTACGCGATTTCAGACAACCAGAGTCAAAATTCACTCTGAAACCGGCAGAACTTATTTTTATTTCCCAGCAACCAGTCAAAATAAAAGCTCAATTGTTTACCGTTTAGCTCGAAGGTTACTGAAAAAAGTTTAAGTTGGTTCTTGTAAAGACTAAACCCAAGGATGAACACCCAGATTTTTCATGTTTTTCCCAAATCGTGCAGAGTAAAAAAAAAATACTAATAATAAATAAATAATTACAAAAATTAAAAAATCTGCCCTTTTTTATATGGCGATGAAATCATCCCACTAACTCTAGAATGATTCGTTCTTTCTAAATATAGCTGTTCAATATGGTGAAAATTCCTGTATTTTTCATATATAATCGCAGAAAAACTAAATATTGCGATGCCAGTTTTTTTCCAATATCATGAAGCCCTAGTACTGATAATGACTGCAGTCATAAGGTATATGAATTCCACTATCAGAGAGTACAAATTAAAAATTAAAAATTTCAAGTTTAATAAAAGAATGATGAAAAGACTTTTCCAAAATGACAAAACCGTTGCCTAGATTCAGGGCAATACCTGCAAGCCATGATTAAGAGGAGCTGGTATTTGACAAAGACTACAAAAAGGCAGATACAGGCAATATATTCTTATTTGGTAGTCAACAGACAGTGGACTATAGGAAAGTTGAAGGTTCTGGAAAACAAGAGAGATAGTGCGAAACACTTCATCAATCACAACTAGGACAAGAGGAAAGGCATTTAATCCACATAAATCGAGAAGGCCTGTCCGGCCATGGTAATAAGCATACAACGCTCATGTTTCTAAATGCGTGTGAACACGTCTCAGCTGTCCTTCCTTTTATCTGCTCGCTCCTTCCTCTTTCTATCACAGGCTAAAACACTCTGTGTCCTTTTTACGGCTGCAGGTGTCTTCTTAGCCTTGTATGCTAATGTGGCAATCTGTCTTTCTCATTGCGAGCACTTGAAGGGGATGTGAGGAAGCTTGATTATCCAGAGTTCAGAGGAAGATCAAAGTCACAGTGCAGCTGAACTTTAAGTCGGGCAGCGTTCCTTATACTGCTGTGTCAATGAGTGCAGTGAGAAATGAGCAGAAGTCTGCTGTAAATCATAACCGCATGAGCAGCCGCTGCATCATCCGTTTTGCGGTCCGGAGCCTGTTCCATACCACATCCTAAAGGACAGTGTACACTCACTGTACACTCATTCATCCACCTCTCATCCTGCATGCCTGTACCCTGTGTACTTAAACTACACAGATCTGTCCTCACAAACTCTTGGAAATTGGAGTGCAACAGTGAAAAATAGAGTAGAAATGCAGCTGTTTTATCAGACTACTGAATTTGTCATCCAGGACTGAAACATATCGCAAATCACAGCTTTGTTCAAAGCTTGTTCATCGAGCAAATTCAACAGACATGAGCTTCAGATGGAATGCATTAATGTCAGACTAATTTAAGCTAAATCAAATCTTATTCGGCTGTAGGCACAAGGCCGTAAAGGGTTAGTTCACCCAAACATTTTAATTAGCTTGTGTTTTACTTACCCTCGAAGCATCCTAGGTGTATATGACTTTCTTCTTTCAGACGAATCCAGTCGGAGTTATGTAAAAAATTGTCCTGGCTATTCCAAGCTCTATCATTGCAGTCAGCGGGTGTTGCAGTTGAACAGTCCACAAGTCGTCAAATAAAGCCGCTGACTGTCATACACTAAAGCAGTTCCGGCGGATGACGAAAGATGCGCGGCGTTGCGTGATTAGTGACGAATGCGGAGAGAGAACAAAACAAAACGCCGTTCACGAATTAGAAGTACAAACCGAAGAGTTGCAAAGAAGGATTTCGATATAAACCAAGAGGAGACTGGTTTTCCTTTGCTAAAGTAAGGAAACTTTGCTTCCTTTGCTCATATTAAACAAACTCGCGAGACTACCATATCTCAGAGGTGCGCGCTGCGCATACGTCATACGAAATCACAGCTTTGTTCAAAGCTTGTTCATCGAGCAAATTTAACAGACATGAGTTTCAGATGGAATGCATTAATGTCAGACTAATTTAAGCTAAATCAAATCTTATTCGGCTGTAGGCACAAGGCCGTAAAGGGTTAGTTCACCCAAAAATTTTAATTAGCTTGTGTTTTACTTACCCTCGAAGCATTAAACAAACTCGCGAGACTACCATATCTCAGAGGTGCGCGCTGCGCATACGTCATACGCCTTCCACAGGATCCGCGTATGACAGATAACGGAAGCGAGAGAAAAGTGTTTATTACGTTTGAAATATGGATATTTTTCTTACAAAAACTCATGGATTCGCTACAGGGGGCCTTTATTTATCCCCCGGAGCCATCTGCGGCACGTTTTATGAATGCGTGAGCTTTATTTGACGACTTGTGGACTGTTCAACTGCAACACCCGCTGACTGCAATGATAGAGCTTGGAATAGCCAGGACAATTTTTTATATAACTCCGACTGGATTCGACTGAAAGAAGAAAGTCATATACACCTAGGATGCTTCGAGGGTAAGTAAAACACAAGCTAATTTCCATTTTTGGGTGAACTAACCTTTTAATCACAGCCGTGCTGAAATGCAGGATTGGGATATTGCTTTTGTACAACAGTTAAAATTTAGTAGCTGTTTTTTCAGACAAAACATGGCTATTTCATTTATTTGTGCTTTGCAAACAAAAACAGTTTCAAAAGAACAAGGGATGCATCATAATTAAAATTCTGGCTGATACCGAATAAGCCAGTAATGACAAATAACTGATAAATGGCTGATATTCAAATTGTATAGGAAAATATCTACTTTATATCTACTTAAATATGAGTGAGTGCTAAATTACAGAAGTGGTAATCTAAAAGGAAACAGAAATGAGCATCAAATATCCAATATTGACTGATGCCACTTAAATAATAATAATAATTTTAAAGACATAAGCAAACAGAATTTTGACATAAACAAAGCAGAATTTTCAGCAGCCATTGCTTACAGTCCACATTCTTCAGAAATCATTCTAATAAGCCGATTTTGTGCTCAATAAACACTTTTTGCTTAATATTTTTGTGAAAACCATGATACATTTTTTCAGGATTTTTTGATTGATAGAAAGTTCAAATAAACAGTATTTTAATTAGAAGTCTTTTGTAACATTATAATTGTCTTTCGATCATAAGTCAGAGTGGTTCTTCTCATAAATATTAGCTATTAAAAATATTATCCCTTTTAAACAAATCATTCTAAATAATTACATTAAACATCCATTAATAATCATTCAGTCAGTGCTATTTCTTTGAAGTCTAGGTGGTCTTGATTCAACTGGTGGACCGGATTGTTCATGTATTAACTGTTGCATAAATCCATATATGCTCACTACAATTATTTTCGGTGTATTTATAACTTTCAGTTGTCACACTTGTTCCAGACAGCACCTGACAGCACAGAGTCTCCATAGCAACAGAAAGAGGCACAACACTTTTTGATCCAACAGTAACCTACAGTAATATGGCACAGAGTCAATATTCATAGAAAGTCTGCACTAATGGCAAAACGACAGTCAAAAGAGTGAGCATGGAAGACCAGGCTCAAAGGCAGGATTCATCTTTTAACTTTAAGCATCACTAGCCTGTCAGACAAGTCCTCTTTTTTAATTCCTGCTGTTGGGATGTAGTTTGGAGTTAAAACTTTTTTGGGACGTTGGGGTGGGGGGCGGCAGAGATATTCAGTTTGATGGCTGGGAGGCCTTGATGTTATTGATTAGAGAATCATAGCAAAGCAGAATTCTGAATGTCATCTTTGTAAGGAAACAGATAAATATTTTAGCACTTAAGCTACTTTTAAGATGAACAGTGTCTGTATTCTAGACATTTTGGTTGAAATGGAGATAAAATGTCTTTCAGGAGAAAAGAATTGTGTTCTTACTTTTAGCTGCACACACAATAGAGAACTATATTGGACTAAACTCTTGGATTATAGCATTGGATTCACGCTTTACCAAAAGATAAATCATTACAAAAACCAAAACTGCATTTACTTTCAATAGTAAATAGAAACACATTCCATTTCAGCAATTAAAGTCACAAACGACAGCTACACTGACAATACAAACCATATTATCACTGTAGAGTTAGTTAGCTGAAGTCTGACGATTTCAATAAGCAGCTATAAATCTCAAGACTGTCTAAAAACTATCAATACTGAGCGCAGCTTAACCACCTCCACATTGTGGTTTAAAAGTAGACGCAATAAAATCAAGCAGAGTGCATTTCTGCTTCAGCCTGCTCTCAAATTTCTATTCATTCATTTTCATGCTATGGTTTCGATAATGCAAATATATGAGTCTAAAACACATATTATAAATTCTTGAGACATGGACCAAAATACATATAAAATATATGTAAATATAAGTTAAAATAAATCTGCCATGTGTTCCATTGCATTGGATTTCATTTGATTTTTCTATTTTATTAAAAATGCATTATCACTTACTACCTTTAAAAATCACCTGTTCTCAATACTTTATTATAGATTTAAATATATGTATATAATGTAAAGTAGCCTATATAATGGCCTGAACAAAGGGTTCATTTTTAAAATATATACTTTTTTCACAAGTGTCTCTGCTCTTTGTCAACACTACCAGAATGAATGAATGAACGCTCTGTAAATTGCTTTAAATAAAAGCATCTGCATAACGCAAAACATTTACCTCCCACAACTATTTATCTGCCTTTCAATGCAAAAGATCACAAGTGAATGTAACAATCAGGCATCCCCTGTATTAACCGGTAAACGAGTACACAAAGTGAATTACTGAACTCCCGAGATGTACAGCATCACACAGCTATTTGAATTTAACAAGGCAAACAAAACACATGGCCAGCACTAATATTTCGTATCTGTCGCTCTTGTAAGCAGAAGCCACGTCTCTAGGCACTACAATCCTCCAGCCTATTTACTTCCGCATTCTTCAAAAGAAACACAACAGTGCACGAATCTCGTCGGAATAACAACACGATCAGTTTCAGGAGTTCATATGCAACATGTATCAACTAATCGTGTTCAAAGTACGCCGACACCTTCTATATGTTCGCTCTGGCAATGTTTCGGCTGCGTGGTAAACACACGAAACAAAGTTCGCCCCCTTCCTTTCCAGCAATCCCACACCCTCCATTTCAACAGCACAGCTCGAATCTCTCACAGAAGAACATATAGTTGTCAAACATAGTTCGAGCTGTAGCGCTCGAGCGCAGAAACACCGCTGCGTTATCCTGGGCCTGCGATCGGCGTTACGGCGCGTGGAGCCGCCCCTCGAAAGCTTGAATAGTTCTCTTACCTTGCTTTCTAAGAATCACAGAGTTTCAAATCCCCACTTAAAGTGAAACTTCTTTTTCCCAAATCTGGGAGAGTAACGGGCAGTGACGTCAAAGGGCGAAATTCCAGCCGGCAGCACACACACTTACACACAGAGTTACTGAAATGTGCCCATGTATAGCAGTCTCAGCCAGCACTCATGCAATATCTCTTCCTCATAAAGGCTATATTTATCTTATTGTGCAAACAGTGTAATAACTGGGATTATTCATCATATGTTGGATGACAGTTTGTTAAGGCCTGGACATTGTCCTCTTTGTGTCTGCTGCAATCTTTAAATTTAAGGGATCAATGTTACATTTTGTATAATTAAATGCTTAATTTGATTCATTCAGTGATATAATATATATATATATATATATATTTTATTTATTTTTTTGGAAAGCGAGGCTAGCTGTTGCACAGGGGCGTTGTTACAAGAGCTTCATTTTAACAAAATAAAATTAATTAATTAAAATTACATAAACATATTTTCTGTCGCAGTGGTTTGATATGTTTATGTTGAACACAGTCTTGAAATAGAATAGTTCTAGATGTTGAATAATTCTATGCAGCAAAATAAAGTTTCAGTATATTCATATTTAATTTTTTAGGTAAACATTGAACACTTGGCATATTAAAAGAATAGTTCACCCAGAAATGAAAATTTGCTATATATATATATATATATATATATATATATATATTCACCCTAAGGTCATCCAAGACGTAGATGTATTTGTTTCTTCATCTGAACAATAACTTTACATCACTTGCTCACCAGTGGATCATCTGCAGTGAATGGGTGCCGTCAGAATGAGTGTTCAAGCAGCTGATAAAAGCATTCCACAAGTAATCCACATGCATGTTTGTAACAAACAAATCCATCATTTTAAACTTCAAACTGTTGCTTTCAGCTAAAATATGAGTCCTCTATCCATAATATTGCTTTCTCCAGTGAAAAAGTAATCTTGTATGATTATTATATATATATATATATATTCACCCTAAGGTCATCCAAGACGTAGATGTATTTGTTTCTTCATCTGAACAATAACTTTACATCACTTGCTCACCAGTGGATCATCTGCAGTGAATGGGTGCCGTCAGAATGAGTGTTCAAGCAGCTGATAAAAGCATTCCACAAGTAATCCACATGCATGTTTGTAACAAACAAATCCATCATTTTAAACTTCAAACTGTTGCTTTCAGCTAAAATATGAGTCCTCTATCCATAATATTGCTTTCTCCAGTGAAAAAGTAATCTTGTATGATTATGAATCAGGAGAGAAATGTGCACTGATCAAGCACCGTTTAAAAACAAAAACATTCCAAACAATTCTAAACAAACATGTTGGTGGATTTTGATGTGAGAGGACAACAGGGGATAGACTATTTTGATGTTTTTATCAGCTCTTTAGACTCTCATTCTGACGGCACCCATTCACTGCAGAGGATTCATTGGTGAGCAAGTGACAAAGCCGATTTGAAAAGCTCGGCTCTGATTGGTCAAATTGAATGAAGCTACTGCGCTTAAAAAAAGCTTTCGACTGGCAATGACAAGTAACAGAAATGAAGAGTCACAAAATAATGAGGTTCCAAATCTATGCACATAGACACTTTAAAAGGCTGGGGAAAATAAAGATGTAGAAGAAGAAACTCAAAAAGTGTGACTCCAGACACAAGTCCAGTAAAAAAACAAATAAGATCTGCATACAAACAATAGGCTACAAAGCTCAAAAATGTATTGTCCAAAGGCCACAAATAAAGTGCAAAGTGCACAAAACGTTGTGTGCAAAAAATTATCGGGCTTAAGCCTTCATCTTTTTGATTTTTGAAAATAAAGATGAATGTTCTATTTAATTTAACATATAAATAAATAAATATATATATAAATAAATGTGTTTGCCTGATGCTCAAGAACCAAACAGTTTTTGTAACACGTGTTACGCAAGCACGCCTGAGCTTCCACAAAAGCCAGTGAGTTTGTTTTCGTGCATCATGAGCTTGTTTGAATTTGGGTACATAAAAATGTAAAGCATATCTAACATTTGAAGCATAATATATACATAAATATATGTGTGTATGTGTGTGTGTGTGAGTTAGGGAAATTATCATTTTTAAGTTTTATGAAATATTTTCTTTTTTCTTTTCCTTATTTATTGCAACTTTTTAAATTGATCTGGAAAACCTATACTTGGCTGTTTAATGGCCATTGTGACAACATGCCCCAATAGGCCAAAATTGAGGAGCATGCTCACTCATCATCTAGAAATAAAACTAATCCAGACATGTGTACGTAACAGTAATTCAGTAATATACCTCACAGATAAGACTATGATCTGTTTAGTCTAATCTCCTTTCACACTTCACTCAACAGGACGCTTGACTCTCTCAGGCACGGCCTGCCCTTCAACCCCCGCCAACACTCAACCACATACTGCAGTTTGCAATCAAATCTGAAAGTTTGCATGTTCAGCTGTCAATGCAAATATCATAGCAGTGCTCTGGTTCTGCATTTTTATTTCTGTGTGCTAGGGAATGTACCACAATAGCTTTGAATGATGATGACAGTGCTGTCCGCACACTCTAAAGGTAACAGTTTGAGATAAACCTCATCGTCATCTGAATAGCATGGTTCATTCAGACGTTCGCCAGAATAGTTTAAATGTAGTCATTTTGGGTCCTACAAAAGATAAACAAGATCGAGCTGTAGAATAGGTCGAGTGCAACTAAAGGGGTTTTGTGGGTATGACAGAATCATACATTTGGCGTGAATTTAATGAGGGTCTCCTGGTTGTCTACAGAAATGGCGTTTTGCTAGAATAAAATAGACTTGTGTTATACACTGTAAAAAATGATTGTGATTTTAACAGTAAAAGACTGTAAAAATGCTACAGTAAAAACCTGTTAACTGGTTAACAGTAAGTTTCCATACTATATTCGGTGAATAAATGTAATTACATTAAATGTAATTTTACAGTAAAATACTGTAAAAAAAAAAAAAAAATTTTGGAAGTGAAAGAAAAAGTCATTGTATAATTTACAGTGAAAAAACGTAAATTGACACTCCCAGAGTCCCCTGCATGACACTTCATATTTGATGTTTTTTTTTTGTTGTTGTTGAAATAACATGTTTCTTCTTCATTTTTTATTATTAGATGTGTACATTAGGGTTTAATCTTATATCTAATGTTGCTAAATTAATGTTTATTGCATTATTTCAGTTTCATGTGTGTTACCATGATGGGCTTTAGTGTTTGTGTGAATGACACTGTGTGCACCTATATATAAGAACTACCCTCCTCAGCTCGTAGAAAAGCTGTTTGTGATGAGCTTTGCTTCATCATGTGACTTTCTCATCACCACCAGTTTTTGGTGGTTATCAGTGCATTACAATGGTTCAAAACAGATATTAACACTTCAATATGTTGGTTTATTAACATTACATCAGTTAATGAAATAGGGTATTTTATTGTGAATTTAAGTTAAATCTGTAAAACCTAAAATGTTGCTACCATATTTTTTACGGTGAAGTTCTGGCAACAACAGCTGCCGGTATTTTACCGTAAATGTCACAGATTTTTTTTTACAGTGTACCACAATACAAAATTTGAGTCAAGAAAGCAAAGTCTCGCCGCAAAATATACCCCAAATTCTCATACTGTACATTCAGGGAATTCAATTAAATCAGCATAGTTTCTATTTTGGCTGTTTTGGCAATGACTGGCATGCATTGTTGCCAATAAAAGAACATCATAAGTCATCATAATTGGAATGAGCCTTGTGGTTAGAAATATTGTTAGGGGAAAACACTGGCGGACTGATATTCCTTGCATTTAGATAGTGGAAGCCCTGTTACTTAAGGCTCTTATCTATCTCGTCATCATAGTGACTCATAAATATTCAAACTTGAGTTCATGATATGGAGTTATTTAAAAGTATTTGACAGGCAGGCAACTTTTTGTAGTGAACACAACTAGCATCCAAGTGAAAATTATAACTTTTCAAGTGATCAAGTTCAAGGTCATATGTGACCCTGGACCACAAAATCAGTCATAAGGGTCAATTTTTTTAAATTGAGATTTATACATCATCTGAAAGCTGACTAGATAAGCTTTCCATTGATGTATGGTTTGTTATATTTTATGTTTGTTATATTTGATGTATGGTTTGTTATTAGCAATATTTGGCCGAGATACAACTATTTGAATATCTGGAATCTGACAGTGCAAAAAAATCTAAATACTGAGAAAATCACCGTTAAAGTTGTCCAAATGAAGTTCTTGGCAATGCATATTACTAATCAAAAATTACGTTTTGATATATTTACGGTAGGAAATTTACAAAATATCTTCATGGAACATGATCTTTATTTAATATACTAATGATTTTTGGCATAAAAGAAAAATCTATAATTTTGACCCATATGCTTTTTTTTGGTTATTGCTAAAAATATACCCCATCGACTTAAGACTGGTTTTGTGGTCCAGGGTCACATATGAAAGTAAGAACAATACCATGCATTTAATTGCTTCTGCTTGTATTACTCTCATTATTCTCTATCGTTCTCATTCAAGTCACTTACATATAAATAGTGCCTGCTAAACTAATAAATGAATAAATTTATATGGCTCATTAAAAGGTTCATTTAAGACTTAATCTTACCTTAATATATATTTATACATTGAAAAAAAAAATAGGTGTAGAAATAGTTTTCACGGCTAGTAAATTTTACAATTAATTATATGAAATTTAGAAGTAGAAAGGCTAAATTAGTATTTTATTGAAAAACATACCTCAATAATGTTTTATTTATAACTTAATTTTTCACTTTATAATTAAATTATATATATATATAGAGAGAGAGAGAGAGAGAGAGAGAGAGAGAGAGAGAGACAAATGGACAAAGGTACTGTAAAAAGGTTTTAATGTGACCTTTCAAAAAAAGATTATATCTGTTAATTTTAATAAAATTCTAACCCTGGGACATAAATATGCCCATACTGCAAGAGACACCTGCAGAGTACTTCTATATCTCTTCAACAAATGAAAACAAATCATCAATTCATAAACAAGCTGATCAAGAGGTGAAAAGCAGGAGCAGTAAATGTAAACAGTTTAGACCAAAATATGCAACTAAGTCTCTCTGTATGTGTATAAAATCAGCACTGATGACTATAAGTGAAATCCCTGACTTGAAACACTATGTCGACTCGCTTCAGAGGTTGTCTACAACTGATTAGCTTGTGCTGCAAGCACTTTGTAAACTGTTTTGCACACCATGCATGAAAAACAGAGGCAGAAAGAACACCACCAGAAGATCAAGCGCTGAGATAAATCAGACGATTGTGCCTTGTTTTGCCGTGACTGGTTCTGCATCCCCCGGTGTGCAGGTTCCAGGGCACATTGGAAAGGTAATCTCATTTGTACTGTGTGACAGCTTATTTGCAACTTTGCTTACTGGCAATTTCCTAATGGGCCCCATGAGTAGTGTCTGGCTCCCTCTCCTTCTTCTTTCCTTCTCTCTCACTCGCTCTCTCACAAATTTGATCAAAAAGACACTCTAAAACAAATCTGAAAACAATTGCCATTGCCCCAGCATGAAATCCCTGTGTTTTCCAGCTGTCAGTCAACTGGCAATTAATGTTTTTGCAAATCTAACACTTTAAGTACACAGAATTATCTACAAGTATGAGAAGGGACCAGTTTCAGATAAGCAATGTTTTGCTTTTTTGAGCCATATTACTACATGCAACAAGCTGAAAATGAGACGTCTGCACTACAAAAAGAGGACTACAGCGAAACGGCGAGAGAGCAGATGTGCTGAAAGACAAAAAGACAAAGGGAAAAAAACACAAATACAATAACAGTTTCTGTACTTCTTAAGAATACAAGCGACAATCTATCTTTCATATCACCTCTCGACATGAGGCTAACGCTCCCAGCGTCGGATATCCTGTTGTACACACAAAACGTTAGGGCCGACGCGTTCTTCTTCCCACAACACTTCCTTTGTTGCACGAGATAAACCTCAAGCAGCTGTGGAGGAAAGAGAGAACATGTTTTAGAATGTCAATGTGACAGTGACCTGCTTCGCAGCAGGCTGACCGTGACAGAAACAGAATAAACCTACTTTACCTTTTAAAGCTCACAAACTCAAAGCCGCACACAAGATTTCAGTCCTCGAGGAAAAAGACAATTCTTAGAGTGGATTCATAGGCCTCTCATACATCTTTAATGCTGTCAAATAGCAAAGATGGTTTCAGGAAATGTCAAGAATGACAAAGTCGACCGTGCTGTATTTTCTCTTTAATAATGTAAAAATCCACGCACAGCTATACAGCGAAGCTTCTGCATTAAACCGGTTAATGTGCAGGTGCTCATTCAACTAAATCCAGTGTTGTTCTTAAATTATTTACCATAATATGTCCCGTACGAAAGCATGTTACCACAAGACGATGTGCATATTTTCAGCAAGCTGCTGCTAAATTGGATTGAGGGGTTGGATCACACAACTTCAAAACTAAAAACAAAAAAAACATCCTTTCAATTCGAATAGAGATGCTAATTCGAACACAACAGACCTATCGTCTGCCAGACATTAGCATCAAAATGCAAGTGTGAGAAAAGGTAGAAGGCCCACAAACAAAGCACAAAACCCATATCCTCAAGCAACTAATCAAACAACTGCACATGTAGATCTAAACCCAAGATTACACAAGATAATGAATTCTAATTTGAGTGTTTAAGCATGTAAATATTCATCAGGATAGCAGAAGCAGATACAAGCCTGCGGCCGTGGCTTTTGATTCTAAGCACAGAACAGAAGAACTGGTGTTTGCTTTGGAGACACTAAAAGAGTTATATATTTTTTAAGCATGGCAAAGAAAGTTACATTTACCGTGCAAAGTCAGTACCTTTTTCAAATCAATTTCTGGGCATGAAAGTTGCAGAATGCTGTTATTTGTTTGCCTCATTCTGACAGAAGGCAAATTAGAAAAACAGATAAACTGCATAAAGTTCTCTGGCAATAAAACAGATCAAATGTCTAAATATGACTTTCAAGACTTTAAAATACAGGCACAATCAAGTCTATTTCAGTAATTTATTGCATTTTCAGTTTATTAGGCTTATGAGTTGTCTAAGATAAAGTAGTTCATAATATAAGAAAAACACACAATTTCACTTTATATTATATATAGTTTACATACAGTAAGTGTATTTACTTGTCTCATTAGTGTTTAGTGCAGTTGTCGTTGCTAGGAAACGCTTGTTTTGCTTACTGTGTGGAGACGTGCTGATATCACGTTTGGTCTTGTTCTGTATCGCGTATCTTGTCCGTGTCTGCGCTTGCTTGGCCATTTGTTGTGGAGAAAATTAGGAAAGTGTGTCCAGCTGAATTAATTTAGTATTTTGTTAGACGGGTATAAAAAAAGCTTTATTTACCGTGGCAGCCGTCGCGTGAAGGCCTCCTCGTGTGAAGACCGAAGAGTGTAAAGACCATCGACTCTACCGGGCAGGGACACCGGCAAAGGAAAAGTATCGCTTTTTATTTCTCCTCTTTCCTACTACTTGTTTCGCTTTGGTTTCAGTTTTTATAACCATTTCTTACTATGTGTAAGTAAGTTGTTGTTTTTTAGCATGTGTGTTTGGCAGTGTTATTTTTTTTTTTACTGATAAACTACTGTCATTTGATTTGTATTTGTTATTTATTTTAATTTTTGTTAAATTACAGTGGTGTGAAAAAGTGTTGGCCCCCTTCCTGTTTTTTTATTTTTTGCATATTTGTCACACTTAAAAGATTCAGATCATCAAACTAATTTTAATATTACACAAAGATAATGCAAGTAAATACAAAATGCAGTTTTTAAATGATTATTTATTTTATTAAGGGAAAAAAGCTGTCCAAACCTGCCTGGCCCTAGCAGTAACAACTGCAATCAAGTGTTTGCGATAACTGGCAATGAGTCTTTCACATCGCTGTGGAGGAATTTTGGCCCACTCTTCTTTGCAGAATTGTTTTAATTCAGCCACATTGGAGGGTTTTCGAGCATGAATGGACTGTTTAAGCATCTCAATCGGATTTAAGTCCGGACTTTGATTTGGCCACTCCAAAACCTTGTCTCGCCGCAAAATATACCCCAAATTCTCATACTGTACATTCAGGGAATTCAATTAAATCAGCATAGTTTCTATTTTGGCTGTTTTGGCAATGACTGGCATGCATTGTTGCCAATAAAAGAACATCATAAGTCATCATAATTGGAATGAGCCTTGTGGTTAGAAATATTGTTAGGGGAAAACACTGGCGGACTGATATTCCTTGCATTTAGATAGTGGAAGCCCTGTTACTTAAGGCTCTTATCTATCTCGTCATCATAGTGACTCATAAATATTCAAACTTGAGTTCATGATATGGAGTTATTTAAAAGTATTTGACAGGCAGGCAACTTTTTGTAGTGAACACAACTAGCATCCAAGTGAAAATTATAACTTTTCAAGTGATCAAGTTCAAGGTCATATGTGACCCTGGACCACAAAATCAGTCATAAGGGTCAATTTTTTTAAATTGAGATTTATACATCATCTGAAAGCTGACTAGATAAGCTTTCCATTGATGTATGGTTTGTTATATTTTATGTTTGTTATATTTGATGTATGGTTTGTTATTAGCAATATTTGGCCGAGATACAACTATTTGAATATCTGGAATCTGACAGTGCAAAAAAATCTAAATACTGAGAAAATCACCGTTAAAGTTGTCCAAATGAAGTTCTTGGCAATGCATATTACTAATCAAAAATTACGTTTTGATATATTTACGGTAGGAAATTTACAAAATATCTTCATGGAACATGATCTTTATTTAATATACTAATGATTTTTGGCATAAAAGAAAAATCTATAATTTTGACCCATATGCTTTTTTTTGGTTATTGCTAAAAATATACCCCATCGACTTAAGACTGGTTTTGTGGTCCAGGGTCACATATGAAAGTAAGAACAATACCATGCATTTAATTGCTTCTGCTTGTATTACTCTCATTATTCTCTATCGTTCTCATTCAAGTCACTTACATATAAATAGTGCCTGCTAAACTAATAAATGAATAAATTTATATGGCTCATTAAAAGGTTCATTTAAGACTTAATCTTACCTTAATATATATTTATACATTGAAAAAAAAAATAGGTGTAGAAATAGTTTTCACGGCTAGTAAATTTTACAATTAATTATATGAAATTTAGAAGTAGAAAGGCTAAATTAGTATTTTATTGAAAAACATACCTCAATAATGTTTTATTTATAACTTAATTTTTCACTTTATAATTAAATTATATATATATATAGAGAGAGAGAGAGAGAGAGAGAGAGAGAGAGAGAGAGACAAATGGACAAAGGTACTGTAAAAAGGTTTTAATGTGACCTTTCAAAAAAAGATTATATCTGTTAATTTTAATAAAATTCTAACCCTGGGACATAAATATGCCCATACTGCAAGAGACACCTGCAGAGTACTTCTATATCTCTTCAACAAATGAAAACAAATCATCAATTCATAAACAAGCTGATCAAGAGGTGAAAAGCAGGAGCAGTAAATGTAAACAGTTTAGACCAAAATATGCAACTAAGTCTCTCTGTATGTGTATAAAATCAGCACTGATGACTATAAGTGAAATCCCTGACTTGAAACACTATGTCGACTCGCTTCAGAGGTTGTCTACAACTGATTAGCTTGTGCTGCAAGCACTTTGTAAACTGTTTTGCACACCATGCATGAAAAACAGAGGCAGAAAGAACACCACCAGAAGATCAAGCGCTGAGATAAATCAGACGATTGTGCCTTGTTTTGCCGTGACTGGTTCTGCATCCCCCGGTGTGCAGGTTCCAGGGCACATTGGAAAGGTAATCTCATTTGTACTGTGTGACAGCTTATTTGCAACTTTGCTTACTGGCAATTTCCTAATGGGCCCCATGAGTAGTGTCTGGCTCCCTCTCCTTCTTCTTTCCTTCTCTCTCACTCGCTCTCTCACAAATTTGATCAAAAAGACACTCTAAAACAAATCTGAAAACAATTGCCATTGCCCCAGCATGAAATCCCTGTGTTTTCCAGCTGTCAGTCAACTGGCAATTAATGTTTTTGCAAATCTAACACTTTAAGTACACAGAATTATCTACAAGTATGAGAAGGGACCAGTTTCAGATAAGCAATGTTTTGCTTTTTTGAGCCATATTACTACATGCAACAAGCTGAAAATGAGACGTCTGCACTACAAAAAGAGGACTACAGCGAAACGGCGAGAGAGCAGATGTGCTGAAAGACAAAAAGACAAAGGGAAAAAAACACAAATACAATAACAGTTTCTGTACTTCTTAAGAATACAAGCGACAATCTATCTTTCATATCACCTCTCGACATGAGGCTAACGCTCCCAGCGTCGGATATCCTGTTGTACACACAAAACGTTAGGGCCGACGCGTTCTTCTTCCCACAACACTTCCTTTGTTGCACGAGAACAATACCATGCATTTAATTGCTTCTGCTTGTATTACTCTCATTATTCTCTATCGTTCTCATTCAAGTCACTTACATATAAATAGTGCCTGCTAAACTAATAAATGAATAAATTTATATGGCTCATTAAAAGGTTCATTTAAGACTTAATCTTACCTTAATATATATTTATACATTGAAAAAAAAAAATAGGTGTAGAAATAGTTTTCACGGCTAGTAAATTTTACAATTAATTATATGAAATTTAGAAGTAGAAAGGCTAAATTAGTATTTTATTGAAAAACATACCTCAATAATGTTTTATTTATAACTTAATTTTTCACTTTATAATTAAATTATATATATATATAGAGAGAGAGAGAGAGAGAGAGAGAGAGAGAGAGAGAGACAAATGGACAAAGGTACTGTAAAAAGGTTTTAATGTGACCTTTCAAAAAAAGATTATATCTGTTAATTTTAATAAAATTCTAACCCTGGGACATAAATATGCCCATACTGCAAGAGACACCTGCAGAGTACTTCTATATCTCTTCAACAAATGAAAACAAATCATCAATTCATAAACAAGCTGATCAAGAGGTGAAAAGCAGGAGCAGTAAATGTAAACAGTTTAGACCAAAATATGCAACTAAGTCTCTCTGTATGTGTATAAAATCAGCACTGATGACTATAAGTGAAATCCCTGACTTGAAACACTATGTCGACTCGCTTCAGAGGTTGTCTACAACTGATTAGCTTGTGCTGCAAGCACTTTGTAAACTGTTTTGCACACCATGCATGAAAAACAGAGGCAGAAAGAACACCACCAGAAGATCAAGCGCTGAGATAAATCAGACGATTGTGCCTTGTTTTGCCGTGACTGGTTCTGCATCCCCCGGTGTGCAGGTTCCAGGGCACATTGGAAAGGTAATCTCATTTGTACTGTGTGACAGCTTATTTGCAACTTTGCTTACTGGCAATTTCCTAATGGGCCCCATGAGTAGTGTCTGGCTCTCTCTCCTTCTTCTTTCCTTCTCTCTCACTCGCTCTCTCACAAATTTGATCAAAAAGACACTCTAAAACAAATCTGAAAACAATTGCCATTGCCCCAGCATGAAATCCCTGTGTTTTCCAGCTGTCAGTCAACTGGCAATTAATGTTTTTGCAAATCTAACACTTTAAGTACACAGAATTATCTACAAGTATGAGAAGGGACCAGTTTCAGATAAGCAATGTTTTGCTTTTTTGAGCCATATTACTACATGCAACAAGCTGAAAATGAGACGTCTGCACTACAAAAAGAGGACTACAGCGAAACGGCGAGAGAGCAGATGTGCTGAAAGACAAAAAGACAAAGGGAAAAAAACACAAATACAATAACAGTTTCTGTACTTCTTAAGAATACAAGCGACAATCTATCTTTCATATCACCTCTCGACATGAGGCTAACGCTCCCAGCGTCGGATATCCTGTTGTACACACAAAACGTTAGGGCCGACGCGTTCTTCTTCCCACAACACTTCCTTTGTTGCACGAGATAAACCTCAAGCAGCTGTGGAGGAAAGAGAGAACATGTTTTAGAATGTCAATGTGACAGTGACCTGCTTCGCAGCAGGCTGACCGTGACAGAAACAGAATAAACCTACTTTACCTTTTAAAGCTCACAAACTCAAAGCCGCACACAAGATTTCAGTCCTCGAGGAAAAAGACAATTCTTAGAGTGGATTCATAGGCCTCTCATACATCTTTAATGCTGTCAAATAGCAAAGATGGTTTCAGGAAATGTCAAGAATGACAAAGTCGACCGTGCTGTATTTTCTCTTTAATAATGTAAACATCCCACAGCTACGGCGAAGCTTCTGCACTAAACCGGTTAATGTGCAGGTGCTCATTCAACTAAATCCAGTGTTGTTCTTAAATTATTTACCATAATATGTCCCGTACGAAAGCATGTTACCACAAGACGATGTGCATATTTTCAGCAAGCTGCTGCTAAATTGGATTGAGGGGTTGGATCACACAACTTCAAAACTAAAAACAAAAAAAACATCCTTTCAATTCGAATAGAGATGCTAATTCGAACACAACAGACCTATCGTCTGCCAGACATTAGCATCAAAATGCAAGTGTGAGAAAAGGTAGAAGGCCCACAAACAAAGCACAAAACCCATATCCTCAAGCAACTAATCAAACAACTGCACATGTAGATCTAAACCCAAGATTACACAAGATAATGAATTCTAATTTGAGTGTTTAAGCATGTAAATATTCATCAGGATAGCAGAAGCAGATACAAGCCTGCGGCCGTGGCTTTTGATTCTAAGCACAGAACAGAAGAACTGGTGTTTGCTTTGGAGACACTAAAAGAGTTATATATTTTTTAAGCATGGCAAAGAAAGTTACATTTACCGTGCAAAGTCAGTACCTTTTTCAAATCAATTTCTGGGCATGAAAGTTGCAGAATGCTGTTATTTGTTTGCCTCATTCTGACAGAAGGCAAATTAGAAAAACAGATAAACTGCATAAAGTTCTCTGGCAATAAAACAGATCAAATGTCTAAATATGACTTTCAAGACTTTAAAATACAGGCACAATCAAGTCTATTTCAGTAATTTATTGCATTTTCAGTTTATTAGGCTTATGAGTTGTCTAAGATAAAGTAGTTCATAATATAAGAAAAACACACAATTTCACTTTATATTATATATAGTTTACATACAGTAAGTGTATTTACTTGTCTCATTAGTGTTTAGTGCAGTTGTCGTTGCTAGGAAACGCTTGTTTTGCTTACTGTGTGGAGACGTGCTGATATCACGTTTGGTCTTGTTCTGTATCGCGTATCTTGTCCGTGTCTGCGCTTGCTTGGCCATTTGTTGTGGAGAAAATTAGGAAAGTGTGTCCAGCTGAATTAATTTAGTATTTTGTTAGACGGGTATAAAAAAAGCTTTATTTACCGTGGCAGCCGTCGCGTGAAGGCCTCCTCGTGTGAAGACCGAAGAGTGTAAAGACCATCGACTCTACCGGGCAGGGACACCGGCAAAGGAAAAGTATCGCTTTTTATTTCTCCTCTTTCCTACTACTTGTTTCGCTTTGGTTTCAGTTTTTATAACCATTTCTTACTATGTGTAAGTAAGTTGTTGTTTTTTAGCATGTGTGTTTGGCAGTGTTATTTTTTTTTTTACTGATAAACTACTGTCATTTGATTTGTATTTGTTATTTATTTTAATTTTTGTTAAATTACAGTGGTGTGAAAAAGTGTTGGCCCCCTTCCTGTTTTTTTATTTTTTGCATATTTGTCACACTTAAAAGATTCAGATCATCAAACTAATTTTAATATTACACAAAGATAATGCAAGTAAATACAAAATGCAGTTTTTAAATGATTATTTATTTTATTAAGGGAAAAAAGCTGTCCAAACCTGCCTGGCCCTAGCAGTAACAACTGCAATCAAGTGTTTGCGATAACTGGCAATGAGTCTTTCACATCGCTGTGGAGGAATTTTGGCCCCATGCAGATAGAGATGCTTTGACTGATGAAACGTGGAAGACAATAAACACCCAATTGCAATGCAACACTAATTAACATAATATTTTCTGTCCCACTGTGATAAGAAGCAACATGGAACCACAGGGGATACCTATGATGAAAATTACAGGCCTCTCTCATCTTTTTAAGTGGGAGAACTTGCACAATTGGTGGCTGACTAAATACATTTTTGCCCCACTATATCTGTGAGCGACAAAAGTATGGAAATCTCTAGGATTAGCTGTTAATTTGGAGGTGAAATTAGAGTGCATCTGTTCAATCAATTAAGATCACAATTACAACAATTTAGGACAGTAAAGAGACCTTTCTAAAACACACACACACACAGCACAAGAAAGATGCCCAGGGTCCCTGATCACCTACGTACCACACAACATGCCATAGTCCTTCTGCAGGGAGGCATGAGGACTGCAGATGTTGCCAGAGCAATGCCCATAATGTAAGCTGCCTAAGACCGTGCTACAGTGAGACAGGAAAGACAGCTGACCTCGCATGTTTTTCCCCAGACGTGTCCAAGAACTTGTAAGTGCCTTGGTGGAAGCGCGGAGTAACGTCTCACAGCCAGAACTAGCTAATCTGGTGCAGTCCATGAGGATGAGATGCACTGTAGTACTTAAATCAGATACTGACTACAACCTTTAATACAAAAAAAAAACTGACATGCTGCAAAGGGATGGCTCTGTACTACACACCAGTCGATGAGGTGTGTACAAAAAGAAAAAGAAAGTACTAGAACTGAAAATAATTGAAAGTAATGTATGAAATCTGCTTATAAAACTAGTGCAACTGTATGTTTGGCTCTGTTAGTGTGGCCTATAAAAGAGTTGGAAAGAGAAAATGGCCACAAAAAAAAGTTTGAGAAAACCCTGAATAACTGCATTTGACATGCTTGTTGCAAGGAAAAGCTGAATGTGGTTTCATTGCATGTAAAAAGAGGCAGAAAATGTAGCAGGTAGAGTGAGACACTGAGCTGATGAGACAGTGTGTCTGGCAGTTTGTCTCTCCTTACCTTCTTTCAGCACATTACTCCATTTATATTATGCTCACCTGAGTGATTTTACCACGCAAATCTGTGAAGAGTTGGTCCTGGATATTGCGAGAAAAACAAGACAGCACGTGAACCAAGTGAAGCCTTTAAATTTTGTAATATAGAGACTGTGGTCGGAGCAAATGGCCTTCTGGTGATGAGATAAGGTCATTTGTTTCACTGTCGGATTCAATTTTCTCAACAACAAAAAAATCATTGATGGAGTTCCATCGAGTTGAGAAGTTTCTGAGCATTTCTAGTCGTAATCTTACTACAAAAAAAAAATAATGTAACAACTTTAGTAAATTTTATTACAAAAAAAATTTTTATGCACTACACAATGTTTCAAATGTATCCTGGTGAGGTTGCACCGCAATCTTCTGTCACAAGTTCACCTACCCATTCAGTCTTAACATTTAATGGTACAAACTTAGCTTACTGTCCTCAACGGAGTCTCGACCCGAGGTTATCTACATAGAGGGAGATTGACAGAAATAGAGGAGGAGATGGATGCTGGAAGAATTGTGTGGGAGATCGTAATAATTAACAGGACTGAATGATTATAGGCTCCTCCCAAACCTATGTTTGAAACTTAATTTATTGATGTTCCTATCATCAGCTCCATACAAAAACTGCAACAACATCCATATTAACTTGTAAACAGGCTCGAATAATGATAGGTTCAATAAACCAAAGTGAAAGGAAGAAAGAAATTCATATACCTGTTGGTTGGAACAACATGAGGGTGAGTAATATCAAAGTAAACTATTACTTTAAAGGGTTAGTTCACCCAAAAATGAAAATTCTGTCATTAGTTACACACCCTCATGTAATTTCAAACCCGTAAGACCTTCGTTCATCTTCGGAACACAAATTAAGATATTTTTGATGGAATCTGAGAGCTGTCTGACCCTGCGTAGACAGCAATACAACTGAAATGTTCCCAAGTCCAGAGACGTAGCAAGGAGATCTGTAAAATAATCCATGTGACATCAGGGGTTCAACCATAATTTTACGAAGCTACGAGAATACTTTTTGTGCGCAAAAGAAAAAAAAAGACTTTATTCAACAATTCGTCTCCTCCGCATCACCCTGTAGTGCCATTTTGGAGAGTATCCGCTGGACGTAAACAGTGTATGCTGTTCTGTGTCAGCTGCGTCACACGGATACGCTGTTTTCGTTCAGATCAAATCACAACAACGTAGGAAACAGATCCGGATATGGATTGCATTAACAATGTCTTTATGAACTTAAGTGGAAGAACAGAAATCTCTCAGGTTTCATTAAAAATATCTTAATTTGTGTTTCAAAGATTACAAAAGTTTTATAGGTTTGGAACAACACTAGTAAATGACAGAATTTTCATTTTTGGGTGAATGATCCCTTTAATTGAAATAGATCAATAACAGACACAAAATACATTACATGGTGTCACAAAAAAAGTTCACGTACAATGCTAAAGCAAAGTCCCATTACCATAAGCTGACAAACTCATTACTGTATGATTTGATAAAGGTCATTGGTAACAGTCTGCCAAACCTTCTGTCTGAGACCGGAGACTCAGAGGGAGGAGCGCCACCCACTTGCCCTGTGTGATGTGAAGTGAACACCCAGGCATGTGGGAGTGTTTATGACAGCACTAATTAGTGTCTCTAGACTTGCAGTGTGCACACACAACATCTACACAAAAGGAGTTAAAATATTTAAAAGATGGTGTTTATAATGAGACACCTCGGAATTGAGAGAACCACAAAAGTCACTCAGCTATGCCTGGGCAAAAAGAGGGATACAAGCAAACAACTTTATCAGGACAGGAGCAGATCAAATTGACTGCTGTTGTCTTTGTTCGCCAACTCTCTCATTACAACTGTGCTGAAGAAAATAGTTTTCTGCACACTGCATGGCATTGCACAAATCACCAATGACTTTTAATATAGCACAATTGTGACTCTCCACTTTTCCAGTGACCTTTGTTCTGTAAGTACTTTTGCCATTCATTTTCCCCATTTCCATAAGGCATTCAAGACTTGATTTTAATTATAACATTACAATATGCAATTCAAAGCCAATAAAAAGTGCTTGAAAACTGGAAAAAGGAGACAATGAATCACTGCAAATGACATAAATCAGAAATGATGATACAATATAAAACTATTGGCTATTTGCTTATAATTACGAAATACCACATCGGAAGTAGGTATTAGTGTTACAAAATACAAAAATCCGATTTATGAGAATGTAGGAATAATAACAATTTGTAATTTGTTTTATGGGGATTATTGGAGCTTAATTGCCGCAATTTTAGCGGCAAGTATTCGGATTGGTGGAGCTGTGGGATTGTGGGAAATGTAGTATTTTACAGTGAAATTCTTCCAATAAATACACATTTAAAAGCATATAATACCACTTAACAGCCTCAAAGATCATGTTAGGTCTGTCTCGAAATGTTTATATGTTATCATTAAAAGTCCATTTCTATAGGGATAAAAGGAATAGGACTTTTTTTTTTTTGCTCTAGTAAGCAACAAAGGAATTTAGAACTCTCTGAAAATCTATTGCAAGTATCTGTGGCAATTTCCTCAAAAAGAAAATATATTCATGTCATTTGTCTTTTAAATACCGCCCCTTAATTTTAGCATTCAAGGAAAGTGTACCAAGTAAGCGCACACCAAACAATACACGCTAGATCGCTGTTGGCCTATCAGCTTAGAGTGCCACCGATGCCCTGTGGACCTCTTCTGTAGCGCTGAGCACGCTCAGTAAACTCGCTTCAGATCTCTGCTACGCCGATCCTCCTCCACACACTCACTCGCAAACGCATCCAACCAGGGACAGCTCCGGCTCGCCGGGATATTCTGGGGGCCGCTGACTGCCTGTAAGACGGAAGAAGGAAGAGACGGCAGGAATCAGCTTAGCCTTCCCCAATCCAGCCAGGCATCTTCAACATCTGCCAGCATGTATACTCAGCTCTGAGCCCTCTGCCGCGTGCCAGCTTTCCTGCCAATCCGAGCTCCACTGCCACCGATCCTCGTGTTCCGCTGTAGAGCTGTCACAATCTGCTCCGCTTTCTTTCTTCTCGTTGAACTCCAGATGTCCTCCGCTTCCCCCAAGGCATCACCGACATTTGAGTTCTGTGACTGTTAAAAAAAGAGACTTCTGCCTCGCATTGGCAACTTTTGGACTGTCCAGGGGCGTCCCACTTCCTGCACCAGAGTTTGAGACGTGGTGAAGCAGGGTGTTCCTCGCAACTGCTGAGAATCCCTCATCTCCCAGCATGCCCCATTCCATGCAGCAGAAACACGGTGAGAATTGTCTCTTTAACTACCTTCCTTCTTACTCTCCTCTGTGACCTCATACTCCCAGCAGCACTGTGTTTCTTTTTTTCTGCTGGGTTTGCAGTAAAGTAGTCCAAAGGAAATTAATAAAAAGCAAACGCATTAATTGGGAAGAAAACGAAAGAGATGCCAGCAGAGCAATTTCCTTATTTAACACGCTCAGTAAACTAACACTGAAACACTGGGAGTGACTGCCTGTAAGACGGAAGAAGGAAGAGACGGCAGGAATCAGCACCTACTTAGCCTTCCCCAATCCAGCCAGGCATCTTCAACATCTGCCAGCATGTATACTCAGCTCTGAGCCCCTCTGCCGCGTGCCAGCTTTCCTGCCAATCCGGGCTCCACTGCCACCGATCCTCGTGTTCCGCTGTAGAGCTGTCACAATCTGCTCCGCTTTCTTTCTTCTCGTTGAACTCCGGATGTCCTCCGCTTCCCCCAAGGCATCACCGACATTTGAGTTCTGTGACTGTTAAAAAAAGAGACTTCTGCCTCGCATTGGCAACTTTTGGACTGTCCAGGGGCGTCCCACTTCCTGCACCAGAGTTTGAGACGTGGTGAAGCAGGGTGTTCCTCGCAACTTCTGAGAATCCCTCATCTCCCAGCATGCCCCATTCCATGCAGCAGAAACACGGTGAGAATTGTCTCTTTAACTACCTTCCTTCTTACTCTCCTCTGTGACCTCATACTCCCAGCAGCACTGTGTTTCTTTTTTTCTGCTGGGTTTGCAGTAAAGTAGTCCAAAGGAAATTAATAAAAAGCAAACGCATTAATTGGGAAGAAAACGAAAGAGATGCCAGCAGAGCAATTTCCTTATTTAACACGCTCAGTAAACTAACACTGAAACACTGGGAGAGGTCAGATACACATATATATATATATATATATATATATATATATATACAGTTGCGTGTGTGTATATCTCAATACACACGGCACATGTTTTTATATATGTAAAAGCCTATATCATGACCATCTAATGGGTTAGAAATGTACATATAAAAAAATCAATCATTTGAGCATGTACCGTTGGAAAGAAAAATCACGAATAAGAGCCCTTTAATGTTTCTCTCTCTTGTGTATTTTAGGAGAAACATCTCAGACAAAGTTAATACTTAAATGGCGCGTAATTGAGATCTCAAATAACTCCTCCGGATGAGCTCAAAAATGCATGTAGCAAGTCCCATTTACACCAAATGATAAGAGACTCTTTTTTGCACGAAAATTTAGTCCAACATATTTCTCCAAATCCCGATTCCACAAGAGAGCTTGATATCGCAAGCGCGATTCTTAAAGGGATTAGGCCGTTCGAGAAATTAGTCTTGCGCCACAATTTAAGGCAAGGTGTGGAGAGAAGGAAATAGCAGGCGCTTAAATGAATGTTTTCGAGACATCTTCTCCCTGAGATTAACGCCTAATTACATCTGGAGGAGTGAGAGTACATAACATTAATACCACACAACATGTAAGCCTTCAGAAATACATAAGCTAATATATTTTTAAAGGCAACATAAGCGCATCTTCGAGCACGTGCGTCTGTGGCATTCGGTTTGCGGATCTGAACGCTGCAACGCTCAAGACAGAGCACAGACTATAGGCTACTGCATTTCTCCGATAATGATCAACCAGCTCCCTTGCAGTGCTGCCAGATTGGATGGACGATTTCCAGCCCAAAAGCTCACAAAAACCGCCCAAAACTTGAGCTGTCAAAATAATGTGATGGAATATATACGCTTACGTTCGTGTCGCTCTATAGTTTTACATGGAACTAGAGAAAGCCTGTTGTTAAGTTCATATTGTAGAACATAATACAGAACTTTGCACAGTCAAAACTAATCAAGTCAAGCAGTTTTCAAGGATTTATCAATCTGGACCTTTTCAAAGATAAAAGACTGGATCGTATGAACCGAGATATTTAGTTTAGGTTTTGATTAATTCAAATGTGCTTTGATTTCGGAGTTGCAGTGATAGAGCCTTCGTGTCATCTTACTCCACAATAGCCTGATTCACGTTTTGAGAGTAGAGTCACTCTCCCACTCTAACTTATATTTAGGCATTGTGATTACTTGAATATACAGTCATAGCTTACTACATTCAAAATCAGATACGTTATAACTTATCATCACGCTAAAAACTTGTCACTCATGAACAGTGTTGAGGAAAGTTACTTTTAAAAGTAATGCATTACAATAGTGCGTTACTCCATAAAAAAGTAACTATTACGTTACTTAGTTACTTTTTATGGAAAGTAATGCGTTACGTTACTTTTGCGTTACTTTTAAAATCTGGACAGGGCTTGCTTGTTTGTTTTTAAAATAAAAAATGATTACGTAACTCGCGTTACTTGTAATGCGTTACCCCCAACACTGCTCATGAATCATAACGTCTGTCTGCTGAGCCCTCGTGAAAAGTGCGGCTGTCGACGTTTACATCAGCACCAGCGTCTCTGCAGTGCGTGTGTGTTTAGTAACGTTATGATGACTGATTGGATGCAGTAGGCTACATGCACACTTGTTAGTTAAACAATTAGCCTATGCAATTTATATGTTTGAAAACCGCCAAACTGACCCCAAACCAGCCCAAATTTTGTCCACCCGCCCAAGCCAATTTTTACCCGCACAATCAAATTCAAACCCGCCCAATCTCCCTTGACACTTAAAGACAATGACAACAACAAATGAGCTGTTTCTAAAACTAGTTCATGATAGGTTTAGAGCAGGGTTCCTCAAATCTTGCCCTGGAGGGCCAATGCGCTGCAGAGTTTAGCTCCAACCCTGATCAAACTCACCTACCTGTGATTTTCTAATGTTCCTGAAGACATTGATTAGCATGCTCAGGTGTGTTTGATTAGGGTTAGAGCTAAACTCTGCAGGAAAGTGGATCTCGTGGGCCAGATTTGAGGATCCCTGGTTTAGAGGGTGCTAAAGAGGTGGGATTATAAAATAAAGGAGTCATATTTTCACATTTTGGTGTCCTGCCTTCCAGTCCGCTCTGTGTTCTCTGAAGCCCAACGAGAAATGAGAAAAGTATGAGTCATTATTGTTGCTTCAAACGGAGGCTTCAAAGGTTAAACGTGATCTAGGCTATGTGATGTTTGTAACTGGAGGACGAAGCAAATGCTTCATAAAGTCTTAACCTACATAGTGAACACTACAAATACAGACTGAGTGCGTAATTTACACCGCCTGACATGTCTGTTTTCACTCTTTTGTGCAATCCACCAGGTGGCGCAGGACTCAGAAAACATTCTGTACTGGAGGGGGAACAACAGAAAAATTCAAAAACACAGAATTCTCACTCTCGCTTTCCCCCCTCTTTTTGCTTTTTAGCTCCTCAGCAGGTCCTCCTTCCTTTAACACATCTAGCTTTTAGCCTGCCATATATCTCTTAATTGCACAAACTAGCTGTGTGCACTGGCTTCGTTTAGACTTTTTGTTGTTGTTTTTGCAAGAGGTTTTTCTAAAGAAACTAAAAGAGCCAGTGACGGCAAGGTCAGAAGAACTATATAGTGCTAAACTGCGGTCGAGCAAGAGAGTATTCAGAGATACTGAATCATTTGATGGCAACATTATTTCAGGGTGTAGGGTGATGCAGGTGACTTAGGCCTAACCCTCTTTCCTGAAGAAGAATATGTGTAAACAGTGTTAAAAAAATGTTTTACACTTGCAGCAACACATACTAACGTTCTGTACTGTAACATGTTATACTCATCACCGACTGATCGCATAAGCTAAAACCTACTCTAAACTAATGTGAAAAATTTCCACTCCCCTTTTGGCACTCACCTCATAAACTAAAACTTGAAAACTCTATTAGCCCTCCAAGGTGTGATGCAACCAGTTTCCTGCCACTGTCTCTGAGTCACTAAAGATCTTTCCCCAAGTGACTGTGCTAATTTCCATGAGGACTGCTGCTGCTTTCAGCTGCTCTTGTAGATGAATGTGTTCCTTTTAAAAAGTCAATTTTCAAATCTGCTGAAAAAGATGCCAGGTGCTGTTCAAGTAATCAAATCCCACCGTCACACTCTTACATATCAGGCTTTTACTGAAAGAGAAGAATTTTACTCTTTTAAAACACTGTGTAATATTAAAAAGCATTATTGTTAGACCACTTATTCTGATGCTCTCTTAATCTTTTTTAACTTTATGCATATTACACTCAGAAAAATTATATTTTATTAAAGACACTTAACTGTAAGTGGGTCCGAAAATTGTTTCTTGAAAAAAAAATTGTAAACTCAAAAATGTGCTTAATGTGATAACATCTAAATGAATGCATTTTATTCAAATCAAATAATCATTTAACATCATTGATTTAACCTAAGTATATTAGATTACACCAAAATACAAATGAATAAATTAAATGTGACCATTGCAAATGACCTCTTTTACTGTGTGAACCTAATGTCACATAAATGGCCATTATAATGAAGAATCAATAACCAAAAACTTTATAGCATGACACATGCATCTTCAGCAGGTTGTATGAGGATGCTTATGGCATCAATGCGGCAGCTGTGTGCCTTCACCCAACCCCTTATGCCAGGCCCCGCTTGACAGCATACCCACACGTTACTGAGGTAGGCAAAGCAGCAGTACTTCCACCATTCTACATCATCCCCCACCCCACCCCGCCCACTGCTGTTTGGGCTGTGACATCCTGTGCTGATCAGCTCACATGCAAAACCTCGAGACAGCATGGCCCACGCTTCAGTCTAAACCTGATCTACCTCATATATGTCAGCATTATACATTTGCTGCCTGAAACTTCCCTACTAAACGTCTGTAAATGTCTTTAAATTTAACAAAAATCTAATCATACCAACTTCTCATAAACTATGAGAACGTGAATGGTAAATTTGACGTAGGATGTAAGAAAGTCGAAACATCAGATCAAACCACAGAGAGGCTGGTTTTCTCACCACAGTTGAGGAGATGAGTATGAAGCACTGTAGGCGTTAAATACATACCAGCTTTGTCTCTTCTGGTTGTGTCTGTTAAATGTTAAAGAACAGCAAATGGCTCCGTGTTGTCACTCTGCAACATAGACATGCATCGTGTGAAGATGCTAGGTTCCTCATGACTGATATACAGCATTCTCAAGGGCAGCTAACAGAGATAGAGTTTATTCAGACTGAAAGTGTACTTAAATAATAGGCCAGGATATTTAAAATACAAATTCGATGGTGCATTCATTTTTAAACATTTGGTAATTCATGTTTATAGGAGATGTTTATGAACGTTCAAATCCCACACTCATTTTCAGTGTGCGTCTGAATGACAGTCAATCATTCACAACAGCTGTACAGTAATCACAATAGTGGCTTGTGTTGAAATTATGTGGAGAAATGTTATCAAGTAACTGTAAATAGGCCATATTTACAGTTTATGAAGACCAGTGTGGTTCTCATGGCTTTGTGAGCAATACATGAAGTCAAACAGATACAAAAGCGAGTGATAACAGTACTGACACTTCAGAGTTTCTTTTAATCACAGACAGGAATCTGACAGACTTCTTTCAGTACACAGAATCGACTAAGAGTTCAGTTTACAGATGATATAATTTCCTACAATGCGGACTATTATAAAATCTATATTAAAATAAAGGGCAGATTATTAGTGTACTTGTAGCATAATTTGAATAATAGTGAAAAAATACCAAAATAATTTCCTGCATCGTTGAGCATAGCACAGAGGGAATTCAGTGATTGTATAACAGCATATTCATATACAGAGAAACTATATTCTAATCACATTTTTCATCAGTGCCACGATACTAAATTTACAATTTTGCTCATATTTCAGTCTTACATGATGCAACAGTGCTTTAAATGTCTTTCTGACATTGTGAGGTCACATTTTGTCTGCAAGTAAAATTATTTTGATGTGGTACTGCAGAAAAGATATTTAGATTTTTCGATGTTTGTGCCCTACACGCACATATGTATATATCGTTTTATATAAAATAAATACAAAAAAGTAAAGTGTGATACCAGTATAAACTATGCATTAAGTCGCTGATCTTAAAAACTGGTTATCCATGTGACATGTCTTCTATTCTCTATGGAAATTTTGAAAAGAAAAGGCTTCCTTTAGAATTTTTATTCACAACCCAAAAGCAGTCTTTTTATATTAAAGAACTAAAAGAAACTCAGTGCACTTGCTAACAGCAGATCCGCACCGTGTTACAGCTCCATTGCATCATTCCTCTGATGAACACGGTTGGCTCAAGACTTCGCTGACAATGAAGGCTGAAGCTGGCAAAAAATAAATAAAAAAATTAAACAAAAAAAAAAATTGCTATCAGATGGGGGTAAAAATTTGCCGCTCATGTAGAAAAGAATGTGGGGTGGTTTCCGGCACTCAGGCTAATGTTAATGGGCAGCACATTGTGCCCATTCAGCATCATCAGACAGTTGTTTTACAACTTGTAAGTAAAAGTTGAAACAGAACAGACGGTCACTGCCAATGCCGCTTGTTATTGTCGATCAGACAGACTGGAATAGTAGTAAAAGTCTCAGACTCATACTGAAGAATAAGTATTTGTAAACTCTTGTCATCACTAGCTCGTTTCCCTTTCTAACACAAACAGAAATCCTTCACAAAGTGGTCCAGGAACAACCCAGTGATGTCATCCTAATGTAACGTCATTTGTGCCTGTTGCTCAGTAGCTCATGTAACACAGAGTATTGATCAAGGCTCCCCTTCTCCACCCAGCTTTACAAAGTGGGTCATTTATTTTTGTGTGGAATTCGTTGGTTAAAAGTTTGCAGTAATTATCTCATGTGCATGTGGTTGGGCACTGCAGGGGGCCATGGTAAATTACAAATTTTTCTACAAACTCCTGGATGCTTTTACGGCCTGTGTTATGCAAAACCACATCGGAGGGCCTTAAACAACCCTCCAGTGGATTGAAATAAAGTTGACGCTGCTCTTTGTTTTGAAGCTCAACATGCACTTTGTTTGGCAGTGCTGAATCGGTGGTTGTTGTGAAGAAGGGCCCTAACTATTTAAGAGAATTTCCCCTGTTGGTTAGTGAACACCTGGGGTGTTTTTAGTGGGGCGGCAGATCCAGATGGGTGGATAACCGTATGATTCCATTAAGGAAAGGGAGTTTTTTTTTTAAATCATGAAGGCAGCAGTTATGTGTTGGGAAGGTTGGGAAAAAGTATCCAAGTGATGCTGTAAATAATTACCAACATAATTTGGCAGAAAACCTCAAATCACCTTAGTTCAGGGTGAATCTTTTTTCCATAACTATATATTAAAGTAAGGGGCCAATGGTATGTTTTTATACTATCTATTAATTTATTCATGAATACATTAAAAATGCATTTTATAAATACAATATTAAAATATTTAAGTATTAAAATTCATTTTTATATGTACCTTTTGGGGTGCATAAAGTCGGTGTAATACAACCATGAAGAAAAAAGCCTCATAAATAAATAAATTCTTCAAAAGAAAAACTTTAGTAGTTTTGCCTAATCATAAAAAATAAAAGTATTGACAAAATAAATAATAAAATCTTTAAAAAATTTACATTTTTACAAAACTGCTTCAATGCCAATTAGTATATGAAAACGAAAAACTTTAAAATGTAAAAATTGTATATAACTGGTATATAAACTATATTAAATCAGCATGAATTCGGAGTATATTATATAAGAATTTTAAATATGTTTTAAATAGTGCTGTTAATCGTTCAAAAAAATTAATCCCACCTAACATTAAAGTTTTTAAATATACTTTTATATTGCAATAATTTCACATTCAATCTTCAAATTAATGTAGAAACAACTTAAAGACAGTATATTTTTTATATTTGTTTAATGGTATCTTTTTTATGACTGAAGGTGAGTATCACTGATACCAATGCTACTAATGTCACTATGAAATAGTTTTTTCCATCTATACATTTTAACATTTATTAGACTTTAAAAAATAACAACTAATTTAAGTGAACTTAAAGCAATCTTTACATAAACCCATTATAATAAATATCATATTTACCTCTGCCCTTCAGCAAGTAGGAAATATACAGAAATTGAATAAAGTTATCAAACACTAAAATAGGAAATATATATGAATCCATAGAGCTGCACAAGTTATTGATTTCCACTTTTTTCTTTTGTTGTTTGTGACGATTGGCTCCATGGTCTTTGGCAGTATCTTATACAGAATGGTGAGATTCCGGCGATGAGCACGAAGTCCCTCCCCCCTCTCAAGCTCCAAGGCCGAAGCCGGACGCCAAACTCATCCGTGTCCTGTCAAAGTCGGTGGAGGATCTGGGCATGAGTGATCGGATCTCGGCCGGATCGCCCTGCAAAACAGCTTGCTTTCATTCTCCATTACTCCGAGCACCTCTGAGCAGTGGAGTTTCGTTTCCAGCGGCTCATGTCCTGCAGGTGCAGTGCGTACCCGAATGTTTTACCGCTGTGATAGCGGACCCACATACAATAAAGAGCAAATTTCCTCTACACTCTCTCTCTCACACTCACGTGAATGCGAGTTCCCCGTCTTTTCTCGGTGAGCTCTCATTCTAAAAAATAAACTCTCTCGCCTCCCGTTTCACGGCTTGGGCAGCCATTCCGAGAGTGTCAAGTTGGGTTTTAAAAACAATTCGACAAAGTTACTCTCTCCAGTTCACCCGCAGGCCACCTCGCTTCAGAGGCGTCAATCAAACTTCTGTTCAGGACAACAAAGCACTCGTTTTCCGACAGAAGGTGCAGACGTTGCTTGCAAAAAGGCGCTTATGCACCGGTCGTTCAATCTGTTAACTATAAAACAGATCCTCGTGCACATTTGCCCCGAGGACTGGTTTTTGACTGTGGATCTGAAAGATGCATATCAATCAAACTTCTGTTCAGGACAACAAAGCACTCGTTTTCCGACAGAAGGTGCAGACGTTGCTTGCAAAAGGCGCTTATGCACCGGTCGTTCAATCTGTTAACTATAAAACAGATCCTCGTGCACATTTGCCCCGAGGACTGGTTTTTGACTGTGGATCTGAAAGATGCATACTTTCACATCCACAAAGCCCACCATCACAGACCTTTCTTGAGATTCACGTTCGAGGGAGTGGCCTATCAGCAAACAGTCCTTCCGTTTGGACTGTCTCTGGCCCCGCGCTTTAAGGAAGTGCGTAGACGTGGCTCTTTCCCCTCTGAGACAGATGGGAATCCGTGTTTTGAACTACCTCGATGATTGGCTGGTTCTAGTCAGGTCAGAACGGGAGTTGGCTGCTCACAGAGAGCTGTTACTCAGCCACTTGGAGCGCCTTGGGTTGATCATAAACCTGCACAAGAGTCAGCTGTTACCCAGACAGCGAGCGGTCTTTCTGGGAATGATTTTAGACTCTGCCCAAATACGGCCATGCATTACACCGGAACGATCCCTGACTATTCAGCGATTGGCGGCGTCTCTCAAAACGGGGATGACACGCCACCTAAAGGTTTTTCAGAGGTTGCTTGGCCTTATGGCAGCCACCACCTCTGTGATACCTCTGGGCCTGCTTCACATGTGGTCCCTTCAGTTCAAGCTCAAAGCCCGCGTTCCATCCCACGCCTGGCGCCTGGGGCAGTTTCCTGTCAGGGTAGACCACCGCTGTATCAAGGCTGTGGCCCCCTGGACGACCTATCGCCTATTCCAAACAGGAATGTGGTTAGGCCTGACCTCCAGAAGGAAGGTAGTCACGACGGACGCGTCTAACTCGGGTTAGGGCGCCCTGTTGGAGGGCAATCCAGTATTCTGCTCCTGGTCAGCCCCGGAGCAACGCCTGCATATCAGCTGCCTAGAGATGCTGGCAGTTTTTTTAGCCCTGAAAACCTTCCTTCCAGCCTTGAAAGGGCACTACGTCTTGGTCCGGTCGGACAGCATGACGGTGGTGGCTTATATCAATCACCAAGGCGGTCTCAGGTCACACACTCTTTGCTGGATGGCTCTTCGCCTCGTCTTTTGAGCACAGAAAGAACTCCTCTCTCTAAGGGCGGTTCATGTGTCGGGCAGATTGAACCTTGGCGCAGACATGCTGTCCAGAGGCAAGGTAGCCCCGGGTGAATGGGTGCTTCACCCTCAAACGGTTCAAGAGATCTGGTCAGTCTTCGGGAGGGCAGAGGTCATCCTCTTTGCCTCAGAAGACAACTCTCCCTGCCCAACATACTTCTCGATACAGTGAGATGCTCTGGCCCACGATTGGCCCAGTGCTCGCCTATACGCATTTCCCCCGATCGCCCTGATTCCTCAGGTCGTTAAGCGGGTCAGCGAGACCAAGTGCTCTCTCCTACTAGTGGCCCCACTCTGGAGGAACCAGGCCTGGTTCCCGGAGCTAGTGCAGCTCTCAGCAGCAGCCCCGTGGCCCATTCCGCTGAGGAAGAACCTTCTCTCACAGGCGAAAGGCATGATTTGGCACCCTCCGGCCGGAGCTGTGGAGCCTTCATGTATGGTGCCTCGACGGGCTCCCAGCGAGAGTAAGCAATACCATTTTGGAGGCGAGAGTGCCATCTACAAGACGGCTTTACAACCAAAAATGGTCGGTCTTCCTTAACTGGTGTTCTGCACGGAGTTTGGACCCGATATCATGTGATGTGTCCCACGTGCTAACCTTTTTGCAAGAGCTGCTGGATAAGGGGCGCAACCTCATCCACGCTCAAAGTATATGTGGCAGCTATTGCAGCAAACCATTCTCTCGAAGCTGGCCATTCAATCGACAGGAACCACCTGATCGTTAAGTTCCTGAAGGGTGCACGGAGGCTGAATCCTCCTCGCCCTCAGACCGTGCCATCTTGGGACTTTGTCTATAGTCCTGCGGGCCCTAAGAGGGCCCCCCTTTGAGCCGCTCAGCTCGGCCGATTTGCAGCCCTTATTGCTTAACACTGCCCTCCTCCTTGCCTTGGCGTCGGTTAAGCGAGTGGGCGACTTGCAAGCGCTGTCGATCAGCGCCTCGTGTCTTGAGTTTGGGCCTAATGACTGTAGGGTCGTCCTAAAACCAAGACATGGTTATGTTCCTAAGGTGCTCTCAACTCCATTCAGAACTCGGGTGATCTCCCTATTGGCGCTCCCCGTTACAGATGGTGAGCAGGGTCCAAACATGCTCTGCCCTGTGAGGGCTCTGAGAGTATACCTGGAGCGCTCTAGCCTGATTAGGCAGTCTGAGCAGATGTTCGTTTGCTTCGGAGGCCACCATAAAGGACTGCCGGCCACAAAGCAGCGACTTTCTCTCTGGATTGTTGATGCAATAGCCCTGGCTTAAACATCAGAAGGTTTGCAATGCCCTATAGGTGTGAGGGCCCACAAGAGGGATGGCCTCCTCCTGGGCATGGTCCAGCGGAATATCTATTGGTGAGATCTGTGCAGCCGCCGGCTGGTCGTCGCAGTCCACATTTGCCAGATTTGATAACTTAGACATCCCTGCTTTGCAGGCTTGAGTTCTGTCTGTTTGATGTTCCACTCTTCCCCTTGGGCAAAGCGGTTATGTTAGAGCTCTCTGCTGCCAGCTTGGGCGCAATGTGCTCAGGTTTTTAGGGGTCCTTGTTAGTGCTCCAAGACTGGGCTCGCAGAGCAGGAGATCCTGTATCTGCTCATAGCGCAGAGTGAATGGACGTGTTCCCCATACACACAACGTGAAGTGAACGTTCGAATGGGAATGCTCCGGTTACTGTCGTAACTTCGGTTCCCTAAGATAAGTTCACTTATATTATGTCACTTGCCGCGCTATAAGCTGCGAGAATCGATGACTGTTGCTTCAGTCGAATGGTCTGGTGAATGGCGCTGCGAGCCGACTTATATAGCGACTTATGTAGCTGCCATTGGTTTGTGCAGCTACACAAACGTGAACAAATCAGGCTTCAGTACAGAGTAAAACAGGAGTTTTCCCCATACACACAACGCTCGTTTCCTTATCTCAGGGAACCGAGGTTACGTTAGTAACCGGAGCGTTTTACTGACAAAAAAAAAAGACAGAAGCAGCAGTTTTGAGTGGGGTTGCCATCAACCCAAGCTCTGCCCCTGCATTAATTATTTTGAATGCGTTAGAAAATTAATCTCTGCTAAATTTGACCTATTGTGAGAAATCCATCAAGACAAGTTTGTCTTAAGCTGTCCTGTTCCATCTACAACAAGTAGATGTTCTCTAAACTAACACACTTGAATCAAAACTGGCAAAATATATTACTGGGTCAGTAAAATCAATTCATTACGTTGATTCAATTTTCTCCTCAGGCCAAAATAACAAAGTAGGTCAATCAGTGTTAAACCGAGAAAAGTAAATGACTTCTGCTTCTTCACAACACTAAATGCATTTTATGTGGGTTGTTGTTGAAATTAAATTTTACATTGTGGGCTGTCACGAGAAGGTAAAAAATATTCTTGTTGTCGCTTTATGCTTCTATTATGACTACCTAGGCATGATCTTCACAAGAAAGTATAGAGGCATTCCATCTTGTATGTATGTTCCACCTCTGATCTAAAATATCAGCCCACACAATCCGGGGTATATACAACTAGCCAAGGTAGCACAGAGGCAAACTATTTTTGGAACATGTTTTCCTGTTTTATACACTTCAACAACAGCAGCACATTTCTTTCAGGGTATTTATGAGGTAAAGATTTATTTTTAGTAAAGATTACAGATTCTTGCAAGATGCCTTAAATATTACATGGATATATCAAAGACAACATTTACATGCTGCAAGTGTAAAAGCACATTAATTATGTGAACAAATTTCATCTATATTTTGAGGGGTATGGGGGAGGGGGCAACATTTAGGATGAGTTTTTGTGAGAATAAAAAGTTAAAAACAGGTGACCTGAAGAATAACACAGAAAAAAGGATAATCTGTTGTGTACCAATTGGAACCATGATGGCTAGAAAAAAGGTCAAGAATTAATTCCAATTATATGTCAGTTTCTGTCACTTTTTCACTTTCTTGATTTGACCTCCATCTCACTACTTTGAATTTTTTTCTTTTGAGTCATGCTATGGTGTCACAAGAGTTCAGCAGTGGGTTTTTTTTCTGTTGATGTTCCACCATTTCATGTGCCCAAACAGTGTAATGTTGACACTGCTGCTATCCAACAGATTTACAAAAAATACCCCTCACAATACATATAATTGCATCAAATGTTTGCATTAGCACTATGCAAAGCAGAAAGCAAGACACTAATGAAACCCAAAAAGACTGAGTCAGAGATGAACAGTTGGAAAAACGGTAATACAAACCTGATCTTCTTCACTTTAGGTTATTTACATTCTTATTTGTTCATAAAAATAGTAAACCCTCTTCACACAAGCAGAAAAAGAAAGCCCCTTTAAGTAAGTAGAGTTGTCAAATATTATTTTTCTGCTAAGACATTTTTATTAAATATACTTATTATATATTTTCTGCCCTGATGCATGCATTTTTAAGTATAGTGTCATTTTTTGTTGAAAGATAAATGGCACACGTGGATGTGGACCTAAAAAAAAACCATGTAAACAACAATCACAGAAATTTGGTCATAAACAGACAAAGTGTATCAGTAAAACTGATATCAAGTTAAGGTCCGGTACTTGATGAATAATGTGTCTTTTGGTCTTCATGGTATCAGAATCATTAAGCCTAAATCTGTCATTTATGACGAATAATTAGCAGAATATTAAGGCTGCAAAATGTACAGAGGCACCAACTAAATCCAGACAAAAGCACTGGATCTGTTAGGGGGGGAAAACATGTGCACTAAAATTATTCCTTTTTTCCACCACAGCCCAACAGATGCTCCTTCTGTGTCAGGGTATAAACGGCTCAAGGGAGGATGGACCAGCTCCCCCCAGCTGGAGCCACAATCAAAGTTACCCAGGTGAGCAAGTCAGAAAGCGAATCACTCGGCAGTCGACGTTTCAAACCCGGCTGAATAAATCTGAAGTGAATAAAGTAATGAAGATTAAAAAAGATCCAGCTCCCCCCAGCTGGAGCCACAATCAAAGTTACCCAGGTGAGCAAGTCAGAAAGCGAATCACTCGGCAGTCGGCGTTTCAAACCCGGCTGAATAAATCTGAAGTGAATAAAGTAATGAAGATTAAAAAAGATCCAGTTAGTGATTTTGCCAAGTGGCTTGATTTTAACTATCAATCATCCTTTACACAACACTATTTTGCCATTCACTACAAAACTGCTACTTGTTGCATTTCCCACAAATATTAATTTCTACTTGTTGCATTTCCCCCTAATTGTTTTCCGTGAAGAACTAAAAAGAATAGGTAGAAATTCTATAAATTAATTAATAAATAAAAACATACAAATATCCTAATACAAATATCTCTTGACTGCTCAAACTTAAAACAGGTGATAGTTATGTAAAACGTAGTATATGTAGGTCAGAGCTGTCCAGTTACAGTTAGCTTTACAGAACAGAAGTAAAAGTGATTATGACACATTAAAAACGTGTCAAAAAGCGAGTTCTTACTCCCTCTGCTATGAATATTCAGCTGATATTTTCTGATTATGTATTCACGTCTTAGATAGATGCCCACATACATAAGAGTTTCAGAGCAAGCAAATCAAAGACTTGACATCAATATTCAGTAAAAACTATTTTATTCTTGTTGTCAATATGGATCTACAGGAACTCCATGAAGCACAGTTATAAAAATAAAAAAAATCTATCTATGTACAATACACAAGAGCAAATAACAAATATACCATATGGTTATTATAAACATCTTTTGTACGAAAGCAAAATCTGTGTGTTGCAGGAAAAAGCTTCAAATAGTATAAAACCTCTTCTACGCAGTTAATAGTTTTTCCCACAGTAACAATTTTACAAGCAATCTTCATCATGACTCTAATGTAAACTCATGCTGACACGCCAGCATGAAAGAACATTATCTCAAAATCTACTCCTGTGCTGCAGCAAACAGGCCTGAGATGAAAAAATGTCCAGAGCAAAACAAATTCCAAAACCACAAGCCAGCCAAAATGTACAACCCAGCTGAAAAGTTCCTTGCATTCCAGAGTCCATGTTACATATATTACATATAATCAATTGCAGTAGCAATAACAATGTGAGATTTTAACTGCCCCAAGGCAATATTCACATATTAAGTTCATGTTGTTCAACAGTCTTAATCAGCACTTTACCTTAAAATAATAAATCACAGGAAAGCAAGAACGTGTGATAAATCATCAGAGACGATATATCTAACCCTAAAATATAGGCTAACGCTATGTGTGTACTAAAAACAGTCTTTATCCTATAGCCAGTGTTAACAGAACTTTGAAAAATTGACGTATAGGCTATTACATTTTTCATGTTGACCGCTGTTTATCCATTACATCCGATGGGTCAGTTTAACTACTTTTTTATCAGGGATTCTAATAAATAAGGTGATATTGTGTCTCAAGGGACGCTGCAGTAACTACTGCTGTCTCTGAATGTGAAAACTCAAGACACCGTCTTAGACTTTTAAAGAGGCTACACAGATTTTGCGAGTGTTTTCTGCAGTTAGATGAAAAAACACGACGCCTAACGTGCGTTTGGACCAGAATGTACGCGTTTAGTAGCCTACATTAGAGATGCGGGGGGGAAAGTGAGAAGCATGTTCGCTTGGAAGAGGAAGAAACACAGACATGTCGTCTCCCCCTTACGCTTTCTGACAGAAGCTTCTCAAAAACACAGCCTCACCAGATGGCAGAATAAACGACAATAGATGTCCATTTAGCCATCAATAAAAATAACTAACTTAAAAAAAGACGAGTGAAACTTTTTTTATTAGAGTGTGTCAGAATATGCAGAACTTTTTTTTTTTTTACGTTTTTGCAGCATTGCCTGGACAAGGTATTAAATAAAAAACACTAAAATGAATTCTTAAATGAACGTGCGTTACCTACAGGCTACTAAACGGAAGCCTGAGGTTAACCTGTGAACAGAGCTGCCATTTTGCAGGTTAATTTACATTCAAGTGATCAGTTTATAGAGGTTTCGACACTTTTAAAAGAACAATTACTCAGCCTTTGCTCAGAACGTAACACCAGTTTAACACATGAGAAATAAATGAGACGTTAAGCAATAACAACAGCATATTCGTGGGCCTAAACAACAAGTGTTTTGTACGAACTGCTGTCTTCAGCGGATATTTAACCAGCAGAGAAAGTGACCACAGATAATACGCACAGAACGCGCGGCTTTACAGAATGGGTTAGTAATGCGGAGTTGTGCGCGAGAATGAGATTAATTCGTCAGTCAGTTACGCCTGTCACGGGCATCTTTAACAAGACTAAGCGCACCGGCGCTGCGAGGCTCTACTTCATCTCAGCTGCCTCCTGACACAATTCCGAAGCGAAGGGGCTTTTAACAGCGCCTTAACAAGTCAAGTAAATATTCATCAATACTCCTCTCAAGCGCCATTAAATAAATCGATTTCTAAACACATTTATCGACATGTTATTTGCCAGATAACCGTTACTAAGGGCAGTTCGTCAGTTGCCTACTACCGGTTAACGTTATATACACATGTGACAGACAAACCACGACGGGAACAAAGCAGGTAGAATCAAAGTAAAACTGTACTAATAATTTAACGACATTCCGGATGTGAAATAAAGCCAGTATTCAAGCACAATCTCTTCATGTATATATATATATATATATATAGCCTATATGTATATAATCCCGGTCAAACAAACCCATATGCACACTGGCCAGCAGGTCCACGGCACTGAAGAGATAACATATTAGGAAATAAAGAAATAAACAAACTGTGTCCGTATGAATAAGCGCTCCAGGTATGTTCTGTATAGACTAGGTTGTGGCCGTGGGTTTAAAACAGGGAAAGGCAACGAATGGACACTTTGCTTATGTCACGGAATAGCAAATTAGTTCTGAGTATTTCGAGGCTGGGCTAAAGAGACAACGTACGTACGCCACTTTCTCGGGCCACGTGACCGTCTCGGTCTGGACGCGTCCATGTGAAAGGAGGAATCAAACACTGAATGCAACTATTTGTCTCGATCATTACGCTAATTTGATGCTTTAACTTACATCTTCAACATCGAATTCAAAACCACAGTAGTTAACTATGAAAGTGCAATAGTGCGAAATCAAAATGTTGACAATAAGTGAAGAAATGCAAAGTTAAGGCAAAACACCGCACTCCCCTGTCCTCAAAAAATGGTATGGTCGCCAGCTCAAATTCCGAGAATTTAGCTCTTCTGATTCTTAGAACTGGGGTTCTTAGAAGTGGCGATGCTAGAAGTTTCTAGGAAAGCACTACCAGGTGATTTTTTTTTTTTGCATTCTTTTGCATTCTGGCGCGCTGTTGCCATTACTCACACATGTTCATTAAGACTGTTTTATTGGATTTTATGGTTAAATGTTTATCTCGGCTGATTTGTAGGTGTTTTTGCGGACAGTTTTTAGAGCAGAGTGTTTATGTAGTGGGTCTGTCTAGACAAAATTCTTTTGACAGTTTAGGTCGTCCTGCATGGACCACACTGCTCTGTCAGTCCTCATCATCGGCTTGTAAATAGTATGTGCAGGCAGCAGAGGGGTGAACATTTAGACGCGGTGCGCGTTTTTCTCCCCAGAACTAGACAGCTTTCAAAGTTGACTAAATAGCGCACGGGGGACAGGATTAGAAACCAGGGGCTGTGCAGTGTATGCTCAAAGCGTTAGCCGAGGCAGTCACAGATTTCACTCTTTTTCTCTCAATGCATATGTTAAAACCCGGTGTTCGCTCAGAAATCGGAGTTTGCACTCTCTCTCGCTCTTCCTCTGGACGTTTTGGTTTTGTTGTCCTGTGCCAGAAGCCGTGTACATTGTAGTGTGTGTATATGCATGTACAAAATCACATCCTATGCTTGGAGATGGTTTCTGATTTGGTCGTACAGTTGTTGAGCGTGTGTTTGCCATTTGCTGTTTTAGTTTTTTTCTGTAACGCATCAGAGACCCATTAATGTCATCATTGATATTGTCATTATTATTTATTTTGTCAGTGCATGAAGTGTTAAATTGGATAGTATTTCAGCCAAATTTGGCAGTAGAGATGCAACAGAAAAGTTTGTATAGTTCTGCGGTTGCTGTCAATTGTAACGGCATGAGCGCAGCAGACCTGCACAAGTTTCTCTGTAGTCATATGCGTTTACTTTTAAATGTATGTGTTTTTTTTAATCATCATTATTTGTTGCCAACGTGCTGGCTGTTTCATTTTAAAATAAGTTTGAATGCTCTCGTCAGAAGCGCACCATATTCGAAAGATGTGTATGCGTATGGTTAAACAGACATGACAAAAGAAGAAGAAGAAAAGTGCCGCTTGGCATTGAGCGAGGGGCTCATAAATCTCCGTCCGCTGTTTGCGTGTTGTGGATCGGGCTCTATTCTTGGAGTGAGCACATTTAATGGCGTTCAGTTACATAGGGTTAAAGTGTTAAATACGATTTAACGCTTAATAAGAAACAGAGCAAGAATGCGAGACAAATAAGAGCTCAACAGAGAGCGCGTGTGCTCTGCCATATCACACTTTCCTGTGTTCGTGAAGTTCACGTTGTTTATACGGTCATAGTGATTTAAGATGCTAAACGCCGGGGAAATTACATGACTTGATCTGCGAGATGCAGGTGTTGTCGGTGTCGTTTAGTGTTGCTCAGCGTCAAAACGGTCTCTGGGTGACATCTCGTGGACGCAAAACTTCAGATTTCTTAAAGAACTGCCGAAATAAAACTAGTTGTTCAGAACATGAAATCAGAGTGGGTAGAAAAGTTCTTCGGGTCAGTAGAAAACGTTTTCAGAAAGGGATCTAAAGAGCTGGTGTATTCAGGTGTTATGGTGGTTTCTCTTACTCTCTCTCTGTCTCTGTGTGTGTGTGTGTGTGTGTGTGTGTGTGTGTGTGTGTGCATGTTTATGAGGACACAAATTTGTATAATAACAGGGGTATGACATAGGTATTACAACGAGAAGGTGATTTATGAGGACATTTTCAGTGTCCCAGTAATTCAAAAGGCTTATAAATAATTCAGAATGAGTTTATTTGAAAATCTAAAAATGCAGAAAGTTTCCTGTGAGGGGTAGGGTTGATGTAGGGCAATAGAAAATACGGTTTGTACAGTATATAAACCATTACGCCTATGGAGAGTCTCCATAAACCATAAAAACAAACCTGTGTGTGATTTTTAAAAAAAGAAATGTATTTGTTTGTCCAGTGGTTAAAATCCCGATCCCTTTCCAGGTCATATGCGTGTTTGCCTCCTCACACAAGAGCATTAAAAGAGTCATGGGCTGATTAAGCTGTTTTGGCACTATGACAGCCGGGGATATTAATGTTATGAAGGCTCAAATGGAAACAGAATCTCCAATACTGCATGTTCAACATGTGAGAAATGTTCGCCTAACTATTTAAAGGCGTCCAGTGAAACTATTTGTGTCAAGGCGCCAGATGTGACTGGGAGAACCATCTGAGGTGAATCATTCAGTAAACTATCTGAACTTAGGAAAGCAGACAATGTGTTTTCACAAAATAAATCTATTAAAAAAAACAAACGCTTATACAGTAACCATTCTTGGGTTGTGTTTGTTGACTATTCCACTTTGTCTGTTATTACACTCATTCCTCAATAGTGAAGTGTATCGGTCCACAGTACTGCAATAAACCGCCTAACGACACTTTCCCATGACTCATTCTAGTTTATTCTCCACACAAAGATTTTAAAATCGCAGGGAAATAAGCAATTTTCTTCAGAAGGCAAGAACTGTGTAAATGCACATTTCAGTGAACTTGGTACATATTAAGATAAATATACCTTTTTCTGTGACTAACCTCGCTAAGAGCCTAAAAGTTCATTATAACTGTGAACTTGAGGGATAATCCTGTCAGATAAAAGATAATTTTAGGTAGGAAGCAAAATGATTCTCAGACCTGACAGAACTACACGTGGATGTACTTCAGTTCTCCAACTAAATATTTGCATCGTTTGTCGCCACCTACCGGAGAGATGTTTTTTTTTTTCTTCAGTTCAGGTCACATCTAGGTATACATTTGTCCCTAAAATATGCCGTACACAAACAGCTGTTTGTTTCACTATGTTAGTCAGGGCTTTTAAACTACTAAATTCTGACTCGCTAGTTGGTGTTCCAACTGTTTCACTTTTTCAGAAAGGATAATTTTGAATGGTGAGGACCTCACAATAGTCAAACTAATACACATTTTTACACACAGAAGGGAGGCAATGCAAGTAAATATATACACACTTTATTTACAAGTTACTATTAGCTGATTAAGTTAAAAACTACACTTTCACCTGCAATGTTTATTCACGGGTGAAAGCACAACCATGTAGGCATTAACACAAAAGCTCAGGCTGCGTCTTCAATCTCAAAATCATAAACAAGAGTATCATTGAGGTCCTCAGGGCCAAGTATCCAATGATTTTTCCTCTTAGTAGAAATCTAAAAGCAAGAGAAAAACATGGATCACTGAAGAAAAACAAGTAGCAAAGCCATTTAGAAAACACTACCTTTTCTTCTAACAGCTCGTTGAGTAAGGAGTTTAGAGCAGAACCCTTAGCAATGCGATCATCCATCTAAACGACAAGGCAATAGGCCATCAAGACAAGCTACCTAAAGCTCCCATTTCGCCAATCATTAAATAATTGACAAACTTCCGAAGGTGGATCTCCAAACTTACTTTGCTGTGGTGCAGCTCAGAGCAACAATCCTCCATGTCAAAGCTCGCATTCATGCATTTCTCCTGAAAACAGACTAGAACCATTGGAAACTGTCTGGTGTTATTGCAGGGACGTCCTTAGGGGTGCAGCCGCACGGGCCCCCTACCTCGCACCGGGCCCCTTACCTCGCACCGGGCCCCGCATTAGCCAAGGACAGCCCCATTCGGTAACACTTTATTTCGATAGTCCACTTTAGACATTCTATTAACAGTAAGTAACTTTGCAACTACATGTCAACTAGCAGTTAGGGGAGTATTAGCAGACCGTCTGCTTAATATCTTCTAACACTTTCTTTGTCAACTTATTCTACTAACCCTAAACCTACCCTAACAGTCTACTCTGAGAGTTAGTAGACATGTAGTTGCAAATTAATGAGAATTAGTGGACATGTAGTTACTTAGTTAGTAGAATGTCTAAAGTGGACTATGGAAGTCAAGTGTAACCCCCCTTCCAGTGTATATGAATCAATACACCCCCCAATTCATGATTTAAGTAAAGACACCCATAGTGATTTTCAGCTGCCACAGGGTAGTAACTGAAATTAACTTTTGTGATAAACACGAGCAGACAAACAAAACCGAGAAAACTGATCGTAATAAAATATACTCTGCTGCTGCACAATGTAGTTTTGCGGACATAGGCGAGTTCTAAACTCGAAATGACTTGGAACGCCACATGACGGTTAAAACGGGCGGTCATCGAGTTTTGAAAGAACCAACTGTTATGAGAAGGGAAAAAAATAACACCTACCATTCTCATTAAACCCCCTATCCGTTTAATTTAAACGTAGCCTGCGAGAGTTTCAGTAAAACCGCGAATGGAAACGGAACAAGCAGCTGATAGCAATTTGTCTTAATTTAGTGGTTCACACGTTTGAAGCAAATTAACAGATTTCAAGTTCATTGGTGAGCTAATTAGCCAATCCCTTCGGCACTCTGTTAAAGGGCGCTCATAACATTAACGCGAAAATCGTCTAAATTTGAGACTGTTAAAATAAACCAATATTGATATTAAAATTAGGGATTATTATTTCTACATACAATAAAACAAACTTTTAAATGAAACAAAGCTCTGCTACAGCCAAATGTTGTAATGTATTAGTTTTAGCTTGTCAGATACAGTACAAAATGCTTCAGTTTTAGGTAGAAACTAGTTAATAGCAAGAGAAGTCATACACACATTTAGAAAACTCTTATCTTATCCACTGACCCCCAGGAGTACTTTTAGGCACTCCTTTTAAAACACTGTAGGCCTAAATAGGTAGCGCCTAGTGATAAAGATGAATGAATAAATCATTTAAAAATAAGATCTCATATGAGGTTTAATTTTTTAAAGCACAATGCAAAATGACTTCGCTCCTCACTATTTAAAACAGGCACAGAACTCCACTACACTGTACATAGCAAAAATAAACATTAAATACAAAAACTTAAGTGTCCCACCCGTATTTAACTAGTCATACACACTGTTCCTACACCTTAACCGGTATATAAACATTTTAAGCTGTGCAACATACACTTTGGCTGCATGTCCAAATTCAGAGTATTCATAAAGCAGTAGTCAAAGTAATCTACAGTGAGATTCTGAAGTGCATATACAATGGACACTTAAATATCCCATGAAGCCACGGGAAAGGATTTGATTGATGAATGGCATGGATGCAACCCAACTGACGCTGGTTGGTCACAAGACAATGACAACACGACAGATGTTGTACGTCTGGATTACATTCATAGGATTTAAAACAAATCATTTTACCACTGTAAAAAAAATGAATGTTTTATATTAGGGGTCTGCAACCTGTGCCTGGAGAGCTACCTTCCTGCAGACTTCAGTTCCAACAAACTGGTCTGTAATTATCAAATAACCCTGAACACCTTGCTTAGCTGGTGCAGGTGTGTTTGATTGGGGTTGAAGCCGAACTCAACAGGACGGGAGCTCTCTAGGAGCAGGGTTGGAGACCCATGACATCAAAATTACCTTTTTAATTCATAAAATAATTACTTATTCAAAAGAAGTACTTACTCAGACATAATGCGATTTTGAACAATGGTTGAAATAAAATAACAAAAAGCACAGTGGAAGAAAATACTTTATTCCTGAATTAGTAGGTCTGAAGAACTTAACTAAAACAAAAGTCATCTGGATGCAATACAAAACCTTCCAACCATTATTAAAAGCACACAACCACTACTAACTGAAAAAAAGTAATTCCCTCTCAGTAATGTGCCTCATGACAACACAGGTAAAAATGGAAATAATAAAAAAAAAAAAATCCAGATTCCACACTTTACATAAATGCTTCAGGTAGGGGAAAAAACAATTATTATACACAGCTCCACAGATGATGCTTCTGAACAGTCCTACAAAAACTATTCTCAAATGTAAACATTATTGTTTCTGTTGCATAGCTTCTTTGCGTGCAGCATCCTGTAGTAGCTGTGTGTCCACCTCATCTGCAGGAAGCTGAACGTATCGCACTACTGATCCACGGATAAAGCAGTTTTTCACCGACAACTAAAACAAAACAATTAAAAGTCATATATAGACATAGTTCTCCTGAAGGTTGAGCACCTGCTTAAACTCAACATGACATTTCATACATGACAGACTCAAGTGGCTGAGGTATAGGCACAGGCAGACAACAAGTGTTCTTTTCTGCTATTTAAGTATTAATTCTGTTTATCAATCTATTGAGTGATCGAGGTTTAAAGGGGTGGTTCACTGGATTTTTTCTAGGCTTGATTGTGTTTATGGGGTGGTCTAACATGTGTTAACGCTTCATTTAAAAAAAAAAAAAAAAAATCATTTCTCACATAATTTACCTTTATTCCACACCTCTCTGTCCCTTCTCTGAGAAACCGGGCTGATCATTTCCTTCTTTAATGAAGCCCCTATCAGAAATTGGCTATGGGCTCTGATTGGTTAGCTAGCCCAGTGTGTTGTGATTGGCTAAACCGCCTCTAGCGCACATCTAAACGTCCCGCCCCTCACCTCGGCGGCATGTGCTGTACACATGTATTGTAAACAACTGCTTCGTTAATATCGCTTATCAGTTTGAGCCCGATTGAAAAGCAGAGGATATTATTGAAGAGGATCGTGCAGAACCTGTGCAAGCACGGCTTTTAATGGTAGGCCTATGTTTTTTGTTTGTTGTTGTCTCATACTTTTAGATACGCTGTTATTTGTAAATGCTACTGCTTCTGTTAGCTTTTAATATACGGTTTTATCCTGATTAAAGCTTTAATACAGTACGGCAACTGCACCGCGTCCATGTATAACGCTTCTCATAACTATGTGAAAATAAGCATATAATTGTAACAGTTCATTGTTGGAGCTGAGCTGAATGAGAGAGAGAGAGAGAGAGAGAGAGAGAGAGAGAGAGAGATGCAGAGTGTGTGCAGAGCAGGGGGATGCGAGGAACAGTATTAAGAACCGCTGCTTTAGAACATTGATTTTGAAACTTGTGAATCCATTAGAATCGTTAGAAGACAGAATCGCGATTCATATATGAATAGATTTTTACATGCACCTCTAGTTTTCTCTTCCTCTTCTCTAAAGCAGCGCAGGCCTCGCCCCCTTTGCTGCCTTTTCCCGAGGGCGGGGTTTATCTGGGTTTGTGATGTCACGAACCCGGGAAGTAACTCATTGTAGTCCCTACCAGCCGTTTTTGTAGGCATTAAACTGCCAGAATTTTAAAAGACGATATCTCCGTTTGCATTGAACTTTCAGCGTTGTAACTTTGCAGATATTCCTTATGCTTCAACAACAACATTAGACACCAACCAACGTTAAAAAAGTGAAATCGCAATGAACCACCCCTTTAAATAGTCCGAACACTTCCTAATCTTTAACAAGGAACACTCTTTGACAAGTTCTCACCATGTGCGGATATTTCTCAGGATCAGTGACACTGATATCTGTCAGTTTGATGTTCAGATACTGTGAAGGGAGAAGAAGTTTCATTTTGAAATTAAATTCACTCAATATTTGCTTACATTTCAATAAAGCGCAATGTCCAGCCATACCTGATCAACTGAGTGTAATGTTCCACAAATGCTGCAAAGTTGATATTCAGAATGTAATGAGATACCACATAAATTACACTGTGCACATACTATTTTAAAAGTACATGACATATTAAAAGGAAAGCGCTTACCTCAAGTCATTCTTGAGCTCCACCACAACATCTTTGCCGACCAAGGACTTGAAGAACGAGTAGAAGAGCTGAGGAATTAAAAGTTGAAATGGTACATTCAAATTAAGGCCTGATATATGTACAAAAGATGATCAAACGAGTGAAAAGGTGATTTAAGGTGTGAAACACAGTACAACGCCATACACAACGAGAGAAGCCACCAAAAGCTGTTTACCTTGGCTCTAAATTACTCTATTCGATAACAAATACCAAAGCATTAGAAAATAGCCGGTGCCAATAGCAGTTGTTTCTATTTGCAATTGAATTAAAAGAATAACAATACAAATTAGTTTGAGATTGGACAGGTTAGCTAGCCGTTAGCAGGACGCTGCCATTATTAATACCTCACCAACAGCAGTGAGCAGTAATCAATAATACATTTTAAATATTGCAAACAGATTTATCTGGTCGCTGCAAAGTTGCTTATTTATTTTTTAAACGGAAAGCACCGTTATTGCTAAATAACAACGCTTACCATTTTTTTGGCGGATTGGCAAACCAACGTTAAAGGTGCATGTCAGCCCCCGTGTTCTTCAATCCGTGCTTCTATTGGCTAGACGAATGAAGACGTAACGCTCCCATTGGTGGAGGAATGTTTGCGTCATCTGTACGCATCTCGGAAAGTGCCTCACAAATACTGAATAGGAAATTGTATATATACTTGTCTATTAATCTTATATATGTTATTTTTAAAAGAAAAAATATACATATTTTATAAAATTATGAAATATTTTATATAATGAAATTAATGCCTGAGAATGAACTTGTCCAATGTGTCCACACGGTTACTTAGCAAACGGTCCTCTGGTAGTTCACCTCGTTCAGCAGCAGATGGAGGCACATAATAAAAAGCACGGGTGGTAGCCAGTCGCATATGTGAAAGTGAAAGTGAAAGTGAAGTGTAGCTACCAACAAATTATGGGTTGGCTTGAGCACCTATGTTTCTAACCTTACAAATGTGTCCCATACCTTTGTCCTCAAAGATGTTATCTTTTATTATGAAAATCCAAAGCTATTATCTGTTGAATATGTTGTTAATTTCAGTGTTGGGGGGTAACGCGAGTTACGTAATCAGATTACTTTTTTCAAGTAACTAGTAAAGTAACACATTACTTTTTAATTTACAAGAGAATATCTGAGTTACTTTTTCAAATAAGTAACGCGTTACTTTTTTTTCCCAATTGATTGATTGACAGCTCTCCTGTCCCCATGCTGAGAGAAATCAGAAGATGTTACTGTAGATCTAAAATAAATATGAATATGCATTAATTCATCTCACTCACAAAAAAAAAACACATTCAGTATTCCTCAAAATGAATTAAAAAAATGCAACTCAGAACATGCCGCAAACCCGCAATAATTAAATGTTAAACAACACAAATATCCTTTATGTATTTAATCCCATTCTGTTAACCAATGTCTTTGCTTCTGTCCTTCGATGATCCAGTTCAACCATACTAATAAGCAAAAATTACTCTAGACAACATTTGTGTGTGTTTTTATTGCTAAAGTGTGTTGAAATGTCTTCTTCTGCATTCTGCTGTACGGACGTAAAGTTACTTTCCCTTCAGCCTGAGGCTTCTTCATTTCACTTTTGGTGTGAAAAGGCTTTTATATTTGGCAAAAATATAACTTTTTTATTCTAAAAACAAACAAGCAAGCCCTGTCCAGATTTTAAAAGTAACGCAAAAGTAACGTAACGCATTCCTTCCCATAAAAAGTAACTAAGTAACGTAATTAGTTACCTTTTTTATGGAGTCACGCAATATTGTAATGCATTACTTTTAAAAGTAACTTTCCCCAACACTTGTCAATTTTCTTATATTGAATGCAAAATTCTTCATAAGCAAAAATGGCTTAAATCTCCTTTGTCTTTCCCCATTTTTCTTGTTGAATTGGACTCTCTTGTTTCATCTCTTAGACTTACTAATAACAAAAAGAGTGCCAAACTTTTGATGTATTATGACAACTTTTCTAAAAGAATGTAAGTTTATTTTTGCACTTTTATGTATCGATAATAATTAATTTGACATGCAAATACAGAATATTTGTTTTCTGTTTTTATTTTTATAATTGCTTTTTGTTGGAATATATTCATGTCTCGCTTCCCTGTTTCTGTATGTTTCTACAAGTTTTGTAATAAAAAAAAAGAAATAAAAAAAAAAGTGACGTGTAGCCAAGTATGCTATCACAAACTCAAAAATGTGTGCTCTGCATTTAACCCATCCAAGTGCACACACACACACACACACACACACACACACACACACACACACACACACACACACACACAAAGCAGTGAATAGTGTACACACACACACACCCGGAGCAGTGGGCAGCTATTTGCTGCGGCTCCCGGGGAGCAGTTGGAGGCTCGGCTCAAGGGTCTCACCTCAGTCATGGTATTGAAGGTGGAAGAGAGCGCTGGTCCTGCTTAGAGACTGTAGCCTTAAAAGTTTGTCATCAATTTTTTTTTTTTCTTAAACACTGGTCATAACTTGTAATTTTGTAAGCATATAGTTGACATGGTATATAACATGGTATATTGGTCTAATTTGAATCTAAGAAGATTGATTAACCCTGGCTAATTGCTAGTTGGTTAAACTAGTTCCTTGCTATTTACAGTATGGGCTCTGCAATGCCATACACAGTAATATAGAAATAAAAATAAAAAAAACTGGAAAATGGAAGCATGTGTAATTTTGAAAAGTTCTACACTCCTTGGATTTCTAAGAACAACTATTTGTGGCCTATGGTCAAACTGACTGATAAAGAGCATTTTTCAACAATTCAATGACTGTACAACACTTGGTTTTATTATATACGATTACAACTTTTCACTCTCCTCCCTTTAATAAAAATATTTCAAGCAAAATGAAATGTTTAAACAGGCTGATAGAAATGATTGCTCTATGTGAAACTATATGCAGTGACATTCAAACTGAAACATTCATCATTTAAAAATCAATATCCATGTTCTTTCTATTGCTATTGTTTATACACGTATTCTTATACATTTATGTCTTATGCCCAGTACTACAGAGTCTCAAGTATCAGATATGAAGCTCACACCAACGATGATAGCTGATAGGAAATCATTTTAAAGGCCGACCCATCTTCAATTGTGGCGTCTCATTATGCCCTGAGGACAGACATTGCAATTGAAAGAGAAGGGAAAGATATTTCAATAAATGTTAAATATCAAGGCAAATTTATATAGTGCTATTCATATTGCACATTGTTTCAAAGCAGCGTTGCAGAAAATCATGATGTTATGTTTATAACGTCTTTATGCCTTATAATCACCCTTAGCTGACTAATGAAGGTTGTAGGCCTACTATATAGGATCATATTAATTACAGTTATATAAACAATAAATAAATGCTCTGTAGTATCAAATACTGATTGTTAAACCAATGGTTTGGTTACACTTTATTTCGATAGTCCACTTTAGACATTCTATTAACTATAAGTAACTTTGTAACTACATGTCAACTAATTCTCATTAATTTGCAACTACATGTCTACTAACTTTCAGAGTAGACTGTTAGGGTAGGTTTAGGGTTAGTAGAATAAGTTGACAAAGAAAGTGTTAGACGATATTAAGCAGACAGTCTACTAATACTCTACTAACTGCTAATTGACATGTAGTTGCAAAGTTACTTACTGTTAATAGAATGTCTAAAGTGGACTATCGAAATAAAGTGTTACCAATGGTTTTAATAGTTAAATGTGATTCTTTTTGAGCCTAATGGATTGGGGTCGCTCCCATTATAATCAATAGAGCTGTTTACACTCAGCCCTTGCAACTCTCTGTCAGTTGACAGATGAATTTCGAGACCCCGATCTAGTGTTTTGCACAAAGAAGGAATGTGTAGAATATACTATAGTTATCATACCATCTTTTGGTTGGCCTGATCTGGTTTGTAGCCGCAACTTGGATGGGAGCTCAGAACTGTCCCTGTAGTCTCTGGGCTTTGGTTGAAGTTCTTGTGGCTGACCAGGGCGGGACTTCATAGGCACAGGAGGTCTATTAGGCCCAGTCGTGCCCCCTTCAGAGCGAGAAGGCACCACTGGCTTCTTGGTGATGTTCTGGGGTTGTAGACCACTGCTCATGGTGCTTGTGACTGATGATGACTGGGGTTTGGTTTCTGAACAGGTGAAAGAGCGGATGCGAGGGGTCGGAACAGGGGGCTGACGGTCAGCATCAAGGTCTGTTTTGGAAAAGGCGAAGTGAGCATCTGGAGGAGGGAGATGGTCTTTACTTCCTCGTGATGCACTCATTGAGCCATAAAGTGGATTCTCAAACATCTCTGGAGTCTGCCCATCCTCAGATCTAAACCAAAAATAACCACACAAAAATGAATTTATAGATTAATCGAGAATCACTTTAACAGATGCAAACTGTCGGTTATTCCTATAACAAGCAGTGTTCATTTGTAGGCCTACACTTTTTTTTTTAGTCATCAGAAATAATATTTTAATTGGTATCAGTAACAAAGCAACATTCAATCAAACAGAAAATTGTATAAACATTAATATAAATATTAGGGATGCATTATTAATATTGTGGCTTATACCATTTTTTTTTGGTCAAGGCTGACAACCAATTAAAGGTAGACATTAAAATTCTATACTTTTTTGTACAAAGAAATTAAAAATAAAACACTAAAAGTGAATTTAGGCATCACAACATTATAATATACAATATGAAAAAGAATTCATTTTGAGATTTGCCAAAGATTACACTTTACAGTGTTATTAAACTGTAATATTAAACTTGTTAATCTAAGTGTTTTTAATTATTGACTAAGTTAATGTTACATAATGGCAAAGATAATCTAAATGCAAAAAACGGCAAATGGGAATGAAATATCCAATATCAACTGATTTTAAAATCTCTAATATTGGCAGATAACCTTTGTTATATTTGACTAAATCAAAAATGTTTGTCAGATGACAAAGGATATAGTGATAAGGTAAATGAGATTAAAAAAAATATGTCTATATATTCACCTTATTTTGTAAATTACGCTATTTTCTTCCAATGCCAGATTTCCAACCCATTAGCTGCTATAGGTTAATAACTAGAAGAATAACAAAGTGCAGTAAACTGTAAAACTATTTGTGCTACAAACCAGTGTGTTTACAATTACGATAATACATTAAAATAATATAATAAGAAATACTAGTTTGCAATATTAAGCAGCATAACAAGCTGTTTTGTATCACTAAAAATAACGAAGTGAAGAACACCGGAGGCCCCTCGCACATTCAAGTTACTAATGTCTTCATCTGCTCTTAAATTAAACATAATGTGGATACTTACATAGGGTTTGATGCCTTTGTAGTTGGGCTGGGTGTAGCATGGTCGTAACTAGTTTTTTTTGGGGAGATATTGCCATGCGTCATGTCCTTTGATGAATGCCCAGATGATGACGCTGTTCTGCCGGGGCCCCTGTCTGACTGGTTATTGGTCTTGTAGCCTACACCCATATAACTGGGGTTACTAATGTCAGTGGTGAGGACTGAAGAAGACCTGTCAAAGAATGTCAAAGTTGTGCATTTGTACAAACACAATCAAATCTAATTTTTGTGAAGAATGTCAAAGTAAACAAGAAAATATAACACGTAACTGATTTAAAAAGTAATAAAATAACAACATAACATTTTGGATATAAGCATCTGATAAATGAAGAAATGTAAACAGCAAAGAGGGAAGATGAAATATTTTACATTTTGGTATTATCTCCTGATTTGCCTTTTCCAGATCCTGGGTCATCTCCAACTTTAATAAAATCTGGAATAAAGCAACAATTTTGAGAAAGGAACACACAATTCTGAACTGGCACTGCTGTCCAGAAACAAATCGTGCACTCACCATACAGCTTCTCTGTCTGTTTTCCATCTGATTTGGGGAGCTGTATGCCACCTGTTAGCAGACCTGTGCGCTCACCATGATGTGCGAGTTTGATACTGAACTCAGTGTAAGAGCTTTCAGCAGAACGCAGAGCCACACAACCCTCACCTACAGGCAGAGCACAGCGTAATTGTGTACATGCATAGGAATATTCCAGTACTAATCAGAACATTGTCTTATGGCAACTTATGTAAGCATCATGTACACACATGCTATAACCAGATTAAGTCAATATTCCAGTTTCTTGAAATCCGAATATGACAAATGGCGTATGACTGTAGTATTAATCAGAATTTTGAGTCACGTTAACAGATTATTCGGAATACTCACCATGACTGAACAATCTTCCCCATGACTGAACATTCAACATTTATTCATTTTATTTGGAATATTATGATTAAAAATGTTTACAGGAATATCCCTGTATTTGTGGTGCATATAAATATAGTTTTCCTAATAATGTTCTAAACTAGGGGTGTTCAATTCCAGGTTTTCAGAGTCGACTCCAATTCCTTATTCCCATCATAGGAGTCGATACTCCATTTATTTTGCATCAAAACAGGGTCAGAAATATAATACAAAATTGCAGTCATTATACACTAAATGTATTCTTTTTTTTCTTTACATACAAAAGTACATAGAACAATGTACACTTACTGATGTGTTTATTCTTGGTGGCAATTTTTTTAAATATACGTATAGGTAGTTTAACGATTATGAACACAAATTAGGTTAACCATGGAAAACCAAATTAATATTTTTTCATTAATATAATGTCAATGAAACGACAATGCTTGCATGGAGGTATGTGTAATTACAATTCTAAGTTACCTATGACTTCTGATTTTTTTTCTAAAGGAAGCTAATGTCGGATGAATCTATGGTAGAATGATGTTGTGACAGCTCCAGCATTCTAGCGAACGGTGTAATATGTCAAAGTGCCTCACTTCATTTTGTTCATTCCTAGTGAAACGGCCTAGTGCACTCAATTGCCATGCCCTACTCGAAACCGAGTGACTGGAGAATGAGTGAACAAGTAAGCGATTTTAGACACAGCAACAATCAACAACAATGGTTGATCTCTGTGCTAGTGTTAACCTTGACTACACCCATCACTATTTTAAACAGAATATGAACCATATTCAGAAAATGATGTGCTTGCAAAGTGGTCAATGAGCAATAATGAGAGCTACCAAGCCAGCTCAAATGTGAGTTCACACGTTTTTGGTAAACATACCATATGACTCATCACAATCTGTAGATTTAATGCAGATGAGGATGTGCTGATCAAGGAGGTATTCGGGGTCTGCAATGATGGGCGTGAGCTGCAAAGCGATTTCACAAAGAGAATGTAAATGTGGTGGCTGAGCTTTACATGTATAATGTTTTAATTCATAATGATTTATCAAATAAAAATTTTTACCTCAACTTGTCCGCTAAATCGTACTTTTATCAAGCCCTCTGTGTTCTCTTGGTTTTCTCCTTCAGGGCTCTTTACAAATTCTAGAAAATGAATCGGAAGTATTTAACTTCACTGTTCTCTTTCTTACAAAGAACAAAGTGGAGGGTTCAAAAGATTTGTGATCATTTATGATATAATAATTGAAAGTATAATGAATATAGCTCCTCACTCTCCAAGCAGCTTGAGTGATACTCAATGAAGAACTTAGTCTTTGATTTAGTCAAAAGAACAGCTACGCAATTCATGATTTTTATAGCACCCTGTGCATCCTTTGAGAGATCTGTAAAGAGCAAAAAAATTGTTAATAATGCAACAGCACAATGCATAAGACAGCTGGGAGGATGTAACAGTTCTATGTCTAAAGGTAGGATTGCTGTCATAGTGGAATATTTATTATTTTTGTTATTTAGTCATACCATTTTTTGAGACAAACTGAGAAGTCACACCAACGTCAAATGTGGCAAAAACAGGGGAATGGTCACTTGTCATTATGTCATTGGTGCATCCTGAAATATTGAGTAATGTTGGTTAATGTAATGACGCTTTAACTGCATTGATTGTTTACTGGAACTTGGAACTTGCATTTTATATTAAATGAACTAACCATACGAGTTGCAAACCACATGCGCCATAGGGTAGGACTTGCGAAGCACACGATCACACCATGAAGGCAAGTTGTATTTTGTCTGTTTGTGAGAGCAAATATTTATGTAAACAGAATTTTTATGATTAAATGAGAAAATTCTATTTTAAAATATATCTGGTCCATGAGGAAGGTTGCTGAAATGCATGTCTTTCAAACTGTACCCCTGTGGCTTTGGCTTTAGTGTAGGCATATCTCTCCCGTGTGTCTCTCTCGAAACGATAAGTGGGGGCAAATGTTATCTCCTCCTCCTCTGTAAAATAAAACATATGAAACAAGGATTAAAAATGACGGTAAGTGATCTTGAGTATAAAAACATGAGGAACAGAAAAATGGGTGGAAGTCAGAAATGAAAACAAAGATGCTAAAATAGGAGAAGGTGCTTCACAATAAATAGAAAAACACTTAAAAAGCAGTGCAGTGGAACACAAAATGTGTTCTGCATGAAGTGGCATATACTGTATACCCATGTTTATACTCTATAGTTTAAAATTTTAGGGTCAGTAGGATTTTTTATTTATTTTTGGCAAAGAAATCAATACTTTTATTCAGTAAGGACGCATTAAATGGGTCAAAAGATAAAGTAAAGACATTTTTAATGTTACAAAAGATCTTATGTACGTTCTATTCATAAAAAAAACCTTTAAAAAAATATTATGGTTTCCACAAAAATATTAAGCAGCACAACTGTTTTCTAAATTGATAATAATAATGAATATTTCTTGCACCAAATCAGCATATTAGAATGATTTCTGAAGGATCAGGTGACAAGACTGGAGTAATGGCTGCTGAAAATTCATTTTTGCCATCACAGGAATAAACTATTTTATAATTTAAAAAAGGTTATTTTAAATTGTAATAGTATTTCTCAATATTACTGTATTTACTGTATTTTTGATTAAATAAATGCAGCCTTTGTGTGCATAAGAGACTTCTTTCAAAAACATTTTAAAAAAAATTACCAACCCCTAACTAGTGTATGTTCCTTCTGAATTTGGTAGTTTGATCTTATTTACTGTGGTTAATGATAATACAAACTATCAAAAAAGTCCTCAAAGCCTGGTTTGGATTAAAGTTATTAAACCTCCAGTTAACAGCATAAGGTCCTAAACTTCAAAAGATGGTTCGGAGTTGATGTTTGTGATATTTGGGTACTGAAATACTTTGTAGTTGAGTAATCGAAATCTGTCCAAATTTACAGTGGAAATGAAAATCGACAGGTACATTATGCACAAGTGCTCTCACCGTAGTCTAAGAAGACCTTCTCCTCTTCCTTCTCTATGTTCAGCTGATCTCTGGCCAGGAGGTCCTGATACTGCTGCAGTTTGATCTTCATTACAATGTTCTCAGCTTCCTGCAAAAAGCAAACAACTATGCAAAAGTTCTGTCTTTTCCTGTCAGTTGACGTCAGGAGCTGCTGTACATGGCAGCTCTGGTCTTAATAGAGGAACTGCCTGCTCTGACTACAACTACACTCTCTAAACCACAAAGGCAGTTTAAGCCTCAAATTATCAATGTGGCATAACGTTTAGAAACATTGTATTAAAATATGATTTGCAAGCGTATAGCAGAGATTCGTCTATTTTTGTTGTACTACTTTCTTTTCTTTATTCTAAAGCACTATATGCTAAGGCACTTGTTCATATGATTTAGAATGAAGTGCAGTGGAATTTCATTTATAAGTTATAATATATAAAAATATCTCCACTAGACCATTATAAATGGTCCTGCGGTGTGACAAATGAATTAGTAAAAGTACAAGTATGCCACATAGTCTGTCAATTCATATGAGTTCATAACATAAGTAAACATAAAAGTTATAAAAGGGTAAACACTGCAGGACATGTCGACCTTATATGTAGCCATCTGTTTTATAGCATTAAAGTGATAGTTCACCCAAAAATGAAAATTATATAATTAATTACTCACCCTCATGTCATTCCCAACCCCTTAAGACCTTCATTCATCTTCGGAACACAAATTACGATATTTTTGATGAGATCTGAGGGCTTTCTGACCTTCCATAGACAGCAAGGTAACTACCACTGTGAATGCCCAGAAAGGTAGAAAGTGCATCATTAAAATAGTCCATGTGACATCAGTGGTTCAACCGTAATATTATGAAGCTGTGATAATACTTTTTGTGCGGAAAAAAACAAAAAAACAACTTTTCAACAATTCTTCTCTCCCGAGTTACCATCTACCCCCATTATGGAGAGTACCACAACTTATGTGCGAGCTTTCCTCTGCTCGTAAACAAGGCGCAGCGCATGCGTGTTCTACGTCAGCAGCATCACGCGCACGCGTCATGTTACTCTCGATAATGGCGGTAGATGGTAACTCACGGGAGAAGAATTGTTGAATAAAGTCGTTAATTTTCATTTCTTTTCGCACAAAAAGTATTCACGTAGCTTTTGTAAAAATACGGTTGAACCACTGATGTCACATGGACCATTTTATCAATGTAATTACTACCATTCTGGGCCTTGACTGTGGTAGTTACCTTGCTGTCTATGGAGGGTCAGAAAGCTCTCAGGTCTCATCAGAAATATCTTAATTTGTGTTCCGAAGATGAACGAAGATCTTTTTGAAGATCGTTTGGAATGACATGAGGGTGAGTAATTAATGACAATGTTCATTTTTGGGTGAACTATCCCTTTAATTACTTTTGTGATAAAACATTACCTCTGCAGTGGCGTATTGTTAGTATCTGATACAAAACAGAAAAGTAGTTTCTTTTATGAACAGATTATTTGTCTTGTGTTTGCATTTGACAGGCATTAAATAAGTTTTTAAAAAAAAGTTTTTTGATATCTTTGATTTATACAAAAAGAAAAAACATGCCACATTTTTAAAACATGCAATGTTTGAGTATATTTACAGGAAAAAAAAACATGCACAAATATTTACAGCATGCAACATGCTTGTGTCTATTTACAGGGGGAGAAAACATGCAAAATATTTGCAAAATGCTTGAGTATATGCTGATGCACATTCATTTGAACCTACCTGTGCTGGTAAGTCAACCCTATAATTCAGATCCCCCAGCCAGAAGAGGTGTGTGAAGCGATGTGTGTTGTCAAAAGGATTAAGTTTCTTATCTCCCAGATTCAGAAAACGCAGAATACTAACATAGTTCTGGTTTCGTCTAGAAAAGGTACAGTAATAAGTTCTTAATTATATTATTCTTGTGTATACATATTATTATATATAATTACATACATATTATTCTTGTGTATTATATGTCAATGTCTCATTTGTCACACTAACAGGTTTTTGGGTTGTGGCTTACCTCAGTTTCTTTTCGCTTCCCGAGGTCAGGTGACTGTTGACAAACCCAAAGGAGGTTCTATTAAGCATAAAAGACACCCCCACTGCGCCTTTATTCCCTTTAAACACACACATGCACACACAATCAGCTTTTTATGTACAAGGAAGAGCGGTAAACAGCTAGCTTTACAATTGCTAATGATTTTGTAATGGAGAAAAAAAAAAGCTTCAAACAAACCCAAAGCATTAGCTATGCCAGTCTTAACACTGTCACAGAAGACGTGAGAGAAGCGGTTCTCGTGTTCCGGCTTGGCTAGAACCACAATCCTTATACTCCACAGTGTCTGAGTGGCTATCTGTCAAAAACCACACACAGCTTGTACTGTATACTAGGTCATTCAACACATTCAAACATTTTGTCAAGTGTCATAACATAGCATGTCATTACTCCACAGAGAATAAAGAATGATCTAAAGTAGTATGCAAACAACATAAGGCACCTGAAGCCTTCCTGTGGGGTTTTGTGTCACTTACTTGTTTGAAGCTAATGTTGGTTATATCTCTAAGGGCTCCCCTAACTGTTTCTATCCACTCCTTCTCTCCCAATGGGTCCTCCTGTGTCCCAATCACATAGATATCATGTGGGATTTGACTGGCTGTGTCATCGTGGGTTTTTCCCTGACCCTTTGACTGGAACCAGGAAGTGATGTTCGGTGGTGGATTCGCATTTCCTGAATGGACAGTTCACTTCACTTCAGTTCACATTTCACTTCATCTCTAGTTATGGTAAACTTCATATTTGTGACCCTGGACCACAAAACCAGTCTTAAGTCGCTGGGGTATATTTGTAGCAATAGCCAAAAATACACTGTATGGGTCAAAATAATAGATTTTTCTTTTATGCCAAAAATCATTAGGATATTAAGTAAAGATCAAGTTCCATGAAGATATTTTGTAAATTCCCTACTTTAAATATATCAAAAGGTAACTTTTGATTAGTAATATGCATTGCTAAGGACTTCATTTGGACAACTTTAAAGGCGATTTTCTCAATATTTTGATTTTTTTTGCTCCCTCGGATTCCAGATTTGAAAAAAAGTGTCAATATACACAAATATTGTCCTATCCTAACAAACCATACATCAATGGGAAGCTTATTTATTTAGCTTTCAGTTGATGTATAAATCTCAAGTTTGAAAAATTGACCCTTATAACTGGTTTTGTGGTCCAGGGTCACATTTTATACCATACAAATGTCGGGTCTTGAAAATAAGGGGAAGAAGCATAATATACAAGGCCTATATTTTATTAGTAGTGTGCTATATATATATATATATATATATATATATATATATATATATATATATACACACACAGTGTATGTAAACTGTGCAAACTGTATTTGCAGATAATACAATATTAATGAAATACTGAGAGTACACTTACTGTTATGTAACACACTTATGTACATTTTTTAAAAAGTCTACTTTGTCATAGCGTCAAATTAAAAGTCAATTTAATACTTCAAAGAAGTAGACTTATTTGAAGTGTTGAAAAAACACTTAAGCACATGTAAAGTATTTGTTTATAAAGTTATTTGATATTACCTTTATAGGTAATATATTTTAAATGTACTAACTTGCAACTATATAATTACAAATATTTAAATACATGATATAACAGAAATGAACACAATTAAAGAGTATTTTAGTTTACCATACATGCTTTTCAGTACATTCAATAGCACACTTAAACTATGTTTTAAAGACAATAGAAGTAATTCGATATAAAGTCCTATTTACGTGGGTCAAAAAAGCATTAAGCTCATTGCATTTAATATAAATTTAAACTATAATACATTTTGTTTATTTGTAAATAAAATGCAATTAAGAGTCTAAAAACATTCAATTTAGTTTGCATTTAAATATATTATTTTAGTATATTATTTCAGTAGCACTCTTTTTAAAAATATGCTGAAGTGTTCTTCATTTCACAAGGATAGGCTAGTGAGATTTAAGTCTGCTTCAGCTCCAAAAACAGTCTGAATTCAGAAGAATTTCTGGACTGACTAAATTTAAAAATAGGCTAAATGTTAATAGGCTAAATGCATCTTACCCATGTTCCAGGTGCCAACAAAGACGGTGATCATATCCGGCTCAGGTTTTCCTGAGTGCTTGTTCTTCATCTGCTGTAGAAGCTGGCAGAAGCCTTCTCTTTTCTAAAAATGTATTTGGAGATACACAGTTACAAACAATACACATAAAAACACATGCAAAACATGGAACTGGTATATTATGGCTCTCAGCGTTCATTTTTGCGGATGCCTAAAAAACTTCCATGTGAAAAATGTTTTTATCCCTACTGTAACAATAGCTATATTAGCAGTGGGATTTTTACCTTTGTGTCATCAAAGACAAAGTCTTTGCGCTGAGTTTTTTCCTTCTCTGTCTCTACCACCAATACTAGTCTGTTGTGCATCTTCTGGGACTTCACCAACTGCAAGACTGAAAATTAAGAATCCGGCATGTTCCCATTATTTATTGCATAATGGGTGATTTCACACATTTTGGTTACAGAGCTCCCGGGAATACTAGATTCTGATTGGTCCATCACAGAATTCTGTGTTTGAATCATTTGTAAAAAGATTATCACTAAACTTCATATTTGACCACTGTGCCTGTCTCTTGAAACCATAGTTTCCCTGCAATTTCACATTGCATCTGGGTTCCGTTCTTCCCATCAAAGTAAATTTTTCAATAAAGGCCAGCTGACTTATTAGCATTAAAAAACTAAATTAATTTGTGTGTGGTTATATTAGTGAAGAAATGGTTCAGCATACTTTTATTGTGCACAAAATATTTATCCTCAGGTCCATCTTTGGACTTCTTGAAGTAAACCTTCCCTCCTTCCACATCAACTTTGAGGTACATTTTGTTTGAAATACCAAGGGAGTCGCATTTTACCTGTTAGCACAGAAAAGGACAATAAAAACACATTAGTAAAATGAAGTGCAGCATTTTTGTTGTACTGTACCTAAAATAGTGTTACAAAGCTTCTCTATGACGACTGTGTGCAGAGACAACCAACCCAACCGTCATGGCTTATCTAGCACATAGGCAAACTTGACTCTTTCTAATTTGCATGTGGTTTTGGAGAGCAAAGCAGTAGCAGTGAAAATGTCCATGCTTTCGTTATTATGACATCATTACGAGGAGCAGGAAGGAGGTAATAGGTTATGACTTTCACTTTGAATATGTACAGTGATCAAACTACATACTCATATATACAGTGGGTACGGAAAGTATTCAGACCCCCTTAAATTGTTCACTCTTTGTTATATTGCAGCCATTTGCTAAAATCATTTAAGTTAATTTTTTTCCCTCATTAATATAACAAAGAGTGAAAAATTTAAGGGGGTCTGAATACTTTCCGTACCCACTGTATATATATATATATATATATATATATATACACACACACACACTTGCATATACTTATATACTTGTATTAATCTACTAAGTAATTAAATCCTTTATATTTTATATATATTGTTGAATTGACTTTCCTACTTCGAATGTCACAGGAGGAATAAGTGACTTTCTGTGCCCTCCGTCATATCCCACAGAATCAAACACAGCATTCTTGGTCTGTAAATAAGAGGTGATGTTAGTCTACAATAAAGTTTCCAATAGGAATTTCATTTCAATATATATTGTCATGTTTGCTGTGATCCATAAACAAAGAACAACGATACCTTGTCTTCTATTGAATATATAAGCTTAGTCAGTTGTTCCAGTCTGAAAGCCACAGACTGAGTTGCATCTCCAGAAAGCTGAAAAAGAATTAAAACCAACAGATATATTTTAGGAAGTTTTAGGAGGGGAAATAATAATAATACAAATAAAAAACTCAATATAACAAACTATATATGATAGTTTTTTTCTCGTTGTATTATTTCTTTACTTATTGTATGTAGGCAGTGTGTTAGGGGTTTATTACTCAAAACTGGATGTAATATTCAAATATTTATCAGCTACAAATAAAACATATTTTGAAATCTACTATTTACCCCTAAATTGTGTAAATCTGTAAAAAGTCAATTATAAATTGTTGTTACAAACTATCCCACTACCAAGGTGAGTTTTGACACGCACACACACACACACACACACAAAAAGTTCATTAAATCACAAATGCACTTGTTTTATATCAAATTAAAGGGGTCATAGGATTTCAATTTTCCCTTTCTCTTTGGAGTGTTACAAGCTCTTTGTGCATAAAGAAGATCTGTGAAGTTGCAAAGACTAAAGTCTCAAATCCAAAGAGATATTCTTTATAAAAGTTAAGAGTTAACCACGCCTACCTAAAACGGCTCGTTCTAACACGCCCCCACATGTCTACGTCACTATGTGGGAAGATTTGCATAACACCACCCAAATGTTCACGCAAAGAAAGAAAGCGTAACTTTTATTCTCGCTGTAGTATTGTTGCCGTCGCCATGTCGTGAAGAGCGGTGTTTCGTTGTGAAAGCAAAACTAATTTGTTTGGTCTTCCAAAAGAGGACGATATCCGCTTCGTCATGCCTAGAGCTGATCTGCTGGTCTCTGAGGGAATACATCAACTTAGTGCTGTGGATCGCTAGTGCTGTGGATCGGCTTTCACCGTGGACGAAGCGGAGTCCAGCCCGGGGTCGTCACATGTGGCTGCCACTCCTTTGTCGAATCCGCCAGCCGCGCCGTTCTCGACCCCGCCGCCTCTGCTCACTCTAGCCCGGCCTCAGCTCACGCTAAGCCATGGCTTCCGCTAAGCCGCTGTGTTGTTCATTGTGAAAGCGAAACTACTTTGTTTGGTTTTCCAAAAGAGGACACAACTACAAATCAGTGGTTAAGCTGTATTTACAACACTGTTCCAGAACTGATCCTGGAAGAGTAGACTACAATGCTGGCAGTTCTGACTCGCAGTCTGTAAGTACGTTTTCATTTAAAGGATTTGCCACTGATGATTCAAACATCAGTGAGTTTTGGGCAGTAGAGTAGCACTTGTAGTTTGTCATTTCTCCGATCACAAATGCAGACATGGTTTTATGTTCACGCGGCGCGGCGCGATGCAACGCAACGCATAAAAAGCCAGTATAAGTCCTTATAATCAGTAATTATGTCCCCACTGGATGCAACAAATGCCTCGTTTGTAATGGGTTTTCATGTTTTTTGTTTCGTCGCTCCGGCCGGACAGGGCATCACAGTATGGTGAGAGGCGTAACATTTCCGTCTCACGCTTGAGGTATTCGGCCAATCACAACGCACTGGATAGCTGGCCAATCAGAGCACACCTCGCTTTTTCAGACCGATGAGCTTTGTAAAAATCGACGCGTTTCAAAAAGGCAGGGCATAGAGGAAAAACAATAATGTACAGTATGTGGAAAATAATGTTTTTTGAACTTTAAACCGCATAAATACATTTCATTACACCAAATACACAAAATAATGTTCTTTTTAGCAGCATCATATGACCCCTGTATTTTCTTACCTCCAATTAAATTTTGTGGCCTGTAAATTCTATATATTTGTACACCGAGACTTACAAGCATCTACTGTCACCTCAGGAGGGTGGACATTTGAAATCAGGAATAACACTTCCTGGTTTGATTCATTTTTACTGACCTGACTCCTTAGTCTCCCCACTCCAGGAGACAACGGTTGATCCAAAACTTTCTGCAGTGCCTCAAGACTTGGAAGTGTGCGGGCAATTTCACTACAAAAAAGTAAGAATGTCAATTAAATGCACATTGGATAAAATTCATGAGGGCATCTAGGTGTTTTAAGATTCAAACTGTATATGTTTCAGACTATTTGTACCTGTTTAGGTTTTTGCAGATACTCTGTGTGAGCTTTTTAAAGTGGGGAAGAGTCGGGTTGCCATTCTGCGCCTGCTCTGCATCTACACAAACAGATGAGCGGAAATATTCCTGGATGGACTTCTGATGGTCATCTGGTAAACTGGATATCAAACATCAAAATCATTAGCAAGCCAGAACAATGCTACTCACTACAGTGACTCTAAATTGACAGTCTAAAACAGCCAAAAATCATTAAATCATAGTGTATTTAACAAGGGATTGTACTTAATAAAGATAAATCTCATTGTACTTTGATATGTCGATTTGCTGCAAACGCTGGATATAGGTGTCTGAGATGGAGGGGCGGGCAAGCTCTGTTCCCCTATCATTTCCTCTGGACGAGTCACTATGGCCGTCTTTACATTCATTACTTGTGATATTCCTGGGTGGCAATTGAGGCGGCAAACTACATGGCTCTGTGGAAATGGAGATTTGACCAAATAGTGTCCTTTGAATGAAACCATTAAAATTCAAAGCTTACATTTACTGGGAAATAGTATCCAAACGTACAATGGGGTCAAAAAAATTCTGATAAATAATGAAAAAAAAAAGCCATGAATTTATTCTTTAATCAAACTTTTCACTCAAATTGTTATGCTAATAATATTGTCTGTAATACTAATATAATTTGTAATTTCTAATAAATATATAATGAAATAATTTGCAATGAAAAATTCAATTAGAAAAATTCAAAACACGGACATGATCCTATGGTGAAAGCTTATTGTAATTCACTTACCTGGTTCCTCCTCCGGCTCCTCCTCTTTCTGCACAGCATACTGAAGGTGTGTGACCAGACCCATGTTCTCCTTATAATATGCCTCCACTAGGTCTGGCAGCACAGAGAAGAACCGAATAGGCACACCCTCGGATGCCTGCAACAAGATGAACAAGAAAGATCTGCTATTCTGAAGATGTACAAGATTTATGGCCTTTTACGATATACAAAACCCTTAATTGCTTAAACATGCGCAACACCCCCAGTAATACTTCCAGTGACTCTCTTCATTGTCAAAAACAAATAGCAGTACATTGCATTTCTTCATTTTGCATGGCTTCTCTTAAAAAAATGTGCTCAGTTGAAGCCAAGCAGATTTTATAAGCCACTGTTTTCAAAGGACTTTGGAGTATAAGCTCTTAGTCACCTGATTTGACTTACAGTACGTCTTGATGCTCAGCAAATGTTTTGACCCAATTATATGCAAACTAATACAAAGTAACAACAAATAACAAAAACAGTGATCTAATGATTGGTATTTGATGTGGAAAACCACACAGTATCAAAATTCAGCACATATATAGAACATTGCCTTCCGTTAACAAACCAAAATGCCCCTGACATTACATAAAACTTATAGTCCCTAATTGTAATATGAAAGTCTCTTCATACATTTGGCTAGGAAGAAACGTTAGGGAAAATGGCAGCGTTTTTAGCATTGCACACAAAATAATTTAAACACGTCCTCCATCTTAGCATGGCTGATCACAAGATGTCCGACTGACAACAGGCGACAAGCGCAATCTTAGCATAAAAACCTCCCACATTCTCGTACTATGGTTTAAAGGTCAGCACAAATGGTGTATTTAAATTGAATTGATCAAATCTAATTCAGTAATATGACACTTTTTTGAAACTTTCCATTCAAGGCAGGGTGCAAGAGGAACCCTGTGGCTTGCTTAACACCCACGCTGATGGATAATTTAAAACTGAGGCTGTGCTGCAACGCAGGCTTGAAAGAGGAAGAACTGTGGTAGAAAGACATTGAAGGGCATTGTACAACTCTGCAGTTTTTGGTTTAGCCCTGTCCCTTGAGTGCAGGTTACTTCGAAATGTAACGCTGAGAGAGAACAATGCAAATTATAGTCACCCATTTTGCTTTCATTATTTCATTTGTCAGTTCGAATAAAACCACCAATTGGTTTTGCAGCTGCACTGTCACCAATGCTTGCTTTAATGCAGTGGACATAATAGATACTAGCCTGACAGACAAGACGCCTACAGAACGATCTCAGGGAGTCTTCAGGCAGCTGAAGAGCCAACTGTCACAAGGTCACGCATTCATTACCAAGCACAAGATAGTAAATGCCTTGTAGGGTGCCAGATGTTCTTTGCAACTAGTCATAAAGATGGACAGTGTTTTGTCAAGTGACCAGCAGACTATGAGCACAACACATAATTAGCAGAGGATTGATTATATTTGCCTTGACATTTTGTCTCATTGTGGTTTTATTGTATTATTTTTTTCACTATTTTAGTGCAACCAGGAAATGAATGGTGTTGTAGATAAAATAATTAAAATACATTAATAATAAATACAGTGTGACAAAAATAAATAAATACTGAACACTTAAGTCTAATAAAAAAAGTGTACATTTCATTGTAACAGATAACGCTTTCGAAAACAAAAAAGCAACATTTATTTAAATGACTTGCAGCACAAACACACTTTTCTTGAGCAAAATATTTCACAAAAGAAGCTTCCAAATTACTAATATACTTAAGAATTAAATAAACAATATATTGTTCAAATTGGAGACAAAAAGTGAAAATTTTTTAGTTTTCAGAATTTAGTAGAATATAGAGGTAATGAATCACACCTGTGGTTTACTTGTAAAATTGAGCGGAACAATGGATTAAAAGTGAAGTTAGATTTGATAAAATCTCTAGATGCTTGCAGATGCCACTTGACTTGATATCGTGTAACTAATGAAGGAAATTACATCCTTTTAACTGTGTATTATGCTTTCAAAAAGTGTCCAAATACTTTTCAGGCACACCATAAAAGCTTTATATTCACTAAAACAACTAAACACACCATTCGGGCAACTTTCGAATACTTGACGTCACAAGCAGAAGTGCCTCAGTGCACAACTCAGAATAGTCCCCCAGCGCACACAAAACACCTGTCTGTGCGAGTATGAAAGCAGAGCAATTGCAGGAAGTTTCAAGCCAATGAAACACCAGAGGTCAGTAACTTCTACCAGGTAGAAAATTGAGAATTTCTTACCTGGACTGATAGTTTTTTGTCCTCATTTGGTAATATTCTGTAGGTATACACACAGTTTTGGTACCTACAAAAGAATGAGAAGATTAAAACATTAATTTGCATATATATACTGTATATATATATATATACACACACACACACACACACACACACACACACACACACACACACATCACAAATTGAACATAAACATTGAAAAAAGCCATTTTGCCAAAAGCAACCATTATGGGAAGCCCCTTACCAACTTCCTTCAGTCTCAGTCAACACTGTTTGTTAATATTTCACTGTACAAGGAATCACATTGGACATAAATGCAAACTTTTTTCACTGCATTATTTAAAGAAACATTTGCAAAACACACTTCACCCGAACCTGACAAACAAGGTTTACAGTTTTTTTGGAAAGAGTTTATATGAAATAGCATTTTACCTGGTAATTAATTTGACAATATGCACACAAAGTAGGAAGGAAGCCATTTGCATAATATGTGATTTCAAAAGCTGTGATGTTTATATATATATATTTGATCCTAATAAGGTTGCATGGCCAGTGCCGCAAAACCGAGCATGTTTTATACGATGCATTTATGACTGACTCAATTGTCATCTCATGCAAATCGTCCAAAACACACTGCAAATATAAACGGCATACCTACTCGAAAACACTTAAAAGATCCAAAACTTTCATCTATAATATTAGTGACAGCATATGTGCCCCTCCACCTGAGATGAACAGCAACAATACTCACAGAACACAGAGGGCATAAGCTCCCTGTATGGATTCGCTGTCCCGCAGGAGGAAGCTCCCATCCTTGCCTGCTTTGGAGAGGAGGTCCTCTGCTGTAGACCGAGTGATATTGCCATGGTACCATGGCTGTTGAGACAACATCCTTTCCAAAGACTTTTCCCTTCCTCAGTCTGAAGACACCCAGTTTATTTTGGCCCCGGCAAGTTTTCAAGAGCAGATCAACATGAGGCCACCTTCAGAGTCTCACGTTTTGTTTCATGGCGTTGTTAGAACCGATAGCCGCTCCTGCTCTGTCTGGCTCTAGGCTCGCCGTTTCTCTCTCTTCCTGTTAGAGAGGCGAAAGCTGCAAAAAGGAAGCGAGAACTTCCTCATTCTGTGCACATTAAAAACTCAGAGAGAGTGAGCAAGAGAGAAGGCCGAACAGCAGGCTTGTTCATACGGCTCCAACACCTCTTATTTTTACCACAAAAGAGATGAAAAAGGTCTATGTGGTATTGTAGGAGTTTTCAGTGCATTCTTTCATACAACATCAATGATTAACTCCGCTAACCAAAACTATGAAGAGGACAACCAATGCAAGTGTCTACATAATAGCCAATATGCAAAGCAGAGAAATGTAGATAAACATTTACAGTGTGAAAGGCTCTGTTGAGAGGTAGATTATGAATTTATCTTTTTGACCAAACCACTGATGCTGAAAGGGAAGTGACTTGTGGAGCACACTGGTAACATCTTCAGTTATGTGTCAGCATTTGGGTGTATATTAGATGTAGATTGATTGTACAAGAATATGAAAGCTCATTAAACATGACGTAATGGAGCAAGATGCCTTTTATTGCAGATGTACACTGAAAAGAATAATACTCTCTCAGGGAAAAAAAAAAGCTTGTCATTTAGGCAGTACCCTGAAAGGTTAAAGGCCTGTTCACACCAAGAATGATAACTATAACCTTTAGTGTTATAGCTGTGGTGTGGACTCTGCTATTCTTTAATGTTGAGAATGATTTTTAGAACTATATCATTATCTTTATAGTTATCATTCTTGGTGTGAACAGGCCTTAATAGTAGTCCCTTAAGGGTACATATTACTACTCTAAGTTACTAATTTGCACCTTTTAAGGGTAGATAAGGTACAAAGCAGTCCCAGAATCATGCTGTTGTACCTCTGAAGGTACAATTTTTGCCCATTGTTTTCTGACCTTGTACAGTAACTCTAGATATATTTAAAGGAGCATTTGCCTCCAAAATGAAAATTCTATCATTTAGTCAAACACAAAAAAATGTTAAGCAAGATGTTCACGCAGCTCTTTTTCATGCAAATGTGAGACACTTTAGAGGGGGGGGGGGGGAAATGGCATCGTAGACTTAAACCTGGGTTTGATGTGCCATGTTTGAACATACAGTACAAACATGAATGAGGTTTGAGAACTGCACAGGGGGAAAGATTATCAGTGAATAGTATCTTAAATTTCGGCTTTTTGCGATTGCAAAGCTATTGCATACTGTAGCCTCAGAAGGCCCACTTTCATATGGCCCACTTTTCTGGTGCATTTTGTCATTTTTGGAGCTTGACAACCCCTGGTCACCATCCACTTTCACATTGTATGGAAAAGAGCAGTGTAAACTTTCTGCTAACCTTGATTTGAAAGAATATACTGAAATTAAATGCTTAAAGTTTGTCTCGTTTCATTTTGACATTATACTGTGAGCTAAACTTTCTGCTACACAAAAAAACCCCGTTTTGTAATCATATCAAACTCAAATCGGAGGTTTCATCTGTTAATGTTTCAATTTGTGATAGTAATGGCAAGTACTCTCGCACACACATTACAGTCCCTCCCCCTCCTTTCTCACTCTCGGTGAAGATGCCCTGTTACGTTAATGGACAGGAAGCCTTGCACAAATATGAGGAAAGAGAAGCAAAGAGAAGCAAAGAGAGAGAGAGAGAGAGAGAGAGAGAGAGAGAATAATCTGCTGATGCCTCAGTTTGAGTCACATGATGTGAAAGAGAACCTGAATAGTGCCACAGTCGCTTCAGCCTGGTGGTTTCCATCTTGCGTCTTTCTCGCATGCACACAGCCATAAAGAAAGCGGTTATGCTCTACTGTCAATAAGAGCTCAGCGGTGATGGCCACAGTGCGGTGGGACAAGAGCGCGTGCGATGCATTCTGAAGATAACGTACGTTTTCACAAGATTCTGCATATTGTCACTAGCAGATGTCACATGAGATGATATTCAAAAGTCAAGTGTTATGAAGACTAATGGAAGCTGTATGAGATGTGACAAATTATTTGACACTTTGGTAGTAGTGAGAATAGGGGGTATATTGTAATTGCAACCACCAAAATGCATCTGATACCTAAGAATTTACGTAGGCTACTTTATATATATATATAAAAAAACATTTGAGGTTACATTTATTCAGCTGATTTAAATGCATTTACAAATTGACTCATGGATGGATTTTACATGAGAAATACAGAAACATTTATGAAATAAGTATGATAACACCTCAAATAAAATATATTTATACCAGTTGGTTAGAGTAATTAAAATAATATAACTAATGATGCATATCAACTTCATTACAACAAGTGAAAACTAAACCAGTATTATATGCCAACAAAAAATCTGTACTTATATACCTTAAACTATAAAAGGTATAATTAATAATATTAATTGACTATATAGTGTGAAGTGCACATGCATCTAAATAGTCATAATAACAAATAGCCGTCAAGGAATGTAAAGAAAAAAAGTAGTATTCATTTCAACTCCTCACTGGTTTGTTAACCTTCACACATTCTTACCACAGCTTGAGAGTGCTATAACCAGAAAACCCCCCTGGGGACCATTAAACATGATTATATATGTAGTTTTTACACCAAGTATGAAAAACATTAGTTTCACACTGATTTCGTTAAGAAGCAAGTGCTAACAAAATGTACAGTCAAAGCATGTCATTAGCAAACAGGTAATATGCTAATAAAAACACAACGTACATTTTTAAAAGGCAGCACACAGTCTTATGCACAATTTATGCCTGCTTGAGCCTTGATGGAGTCTTTAGTCCCCGACCATTGTGTTCTGGTACTATTTAACGGTCACTTGAAGCCTACAGTTTAAAGTAACTGTATGTAGTTTTGTGTATTTTTGCAACTTTGGAGCCCTTTACAATTAAAGAGGCTATATGTATTCGGAAACCTTCGTTATTATCATAGACTGTATAAAAACATGGACGTAGTGTCCGTGACATCATCCGTAGGCTTCCGAAGAGCGTTTTTGAAGCTCAAAGTGGGCCGAGGCTGCCGTCGCCATCTTGGCAGCGAGTCACTCCCGGATAATCGAAAATGGGCGAAGAGGCGGGAGCTGGTTGCTGAAACCACGCCCACTTAGCTCGACGGTGGTGAAGCAGGCAATCCACCTTTCACTCAAGTGGCCACGCCCTTATTTATGCAGAACTTTAAGGCTTAATATAATTTAAATGGATGAGTTCTAAAAAAATTCACCCCCCTCACAGTTGTCATGAAGGGCAAAATTAGCTATATACACCAAAATAATTTTTTGAACCAGGCTGTAAACATGTTTTTTTGTGCTGTAAATTTGGGCATTTTAACAAAGGGAGTCTATAGGATTGACTCCCTTTTGCAGCCAGCCTCTAGCGGCCAGTTGGCGAATTACAGTTTAAGTCACTTCTGTGTTGGCCTCACGAGAGAAAGCGGGAGGTTGCTGCTTGGTTATTATTAGCGATTAGCAAGCACCGGTGGCCGTTAAGTGAACTGCAGCCAGCAACTTATTTGCTCGTGCTCTCGCACACGTAACATACAAGAGACTGAACGTGATTCAGTGGCCCTATATCAGTGTTGAAGCGACCCCAATAATGTGATATTATTGATAGCCTGATAAATATGGAATGATAGCCACTAAATATGGAATGGGAATTTTACCAGGGCAACCCCGCCAAAAACGTGGGTTTTCCCCCCTGGAACGCGATTTTTACCGGGTGAACCCCCTCGAAACGCCATTGGACTAAATTCTGGGTAGCAATTGGTCGGATTTTGTTGTGAAAACCTGGCAACCTTGGCCTACATATTCACGGCAAAGCTCTTTTTTCGTTCTTTGTTTAGAACTAAAAAAAATGTAATACCTTTGCGAGCATATCACTGTGGTAATTACAGCGGATAGCTGTGCACATGCATTTGTTGTTGCCATAAAACAACCCGACTTATACCCACTCACCAACTTAAATACTCCTAGAACAGATGTTTGGGGGGGGGGGGGCATTCGCCTTATTAGAAGTCAGTGTACCATCAGAGTGATTTTGTAACTGATCTTAAATTTACATACAGTTGCTTTAACATGCCCAGATCACATGCTTGGTTATTATACTTAAGGCTGTTTAAAGTTCCTGATCTTTAATTGACCATACACTGAGGAAGTGTAGGACGAATCACTAAATCCAATGAAAAATATCCATACCATCTTTAAGATTTTAATCGCTCGCTCAGAACTCAGACTTTGCGGTCAGAGAGCTCTCATGTGTACCTTTCAGGTCCCCGCTTGTAGCGCCGGACCCCCCTGATTTGTCTCTGCAAAAAATCCTGCGAACGCTTCCCCTGAACTTCTCAGCAGCAAACAGGTAGACCAGGGGATCCAAAGCCCCATTCAGGCAGGTTAGAGAGGAAGTAAGCCGGTTAGCCAGGGCTAGTCCTCTTTTGATGTGGCAGGATAAGTCTGGGTGTCCGTAACCCAGGATGAAGGTTGCACGGCTTAAGTGATAGGGCAGAAAGCACACTATGTAGATGACCATGACCAGACCAATGGTGCGGAGAGCTCGGAGTTTGAGTGCTGGCTCCAGCCTTGAACCTTTCCGCAGACTGTTCACTATCAGCAGGTAGCAAGAAAGCGTGGCAATGAAAGGTGGCGTGAAGGCTACGGCGAGAGAGACGAGAGCATGCCGTGAGGCCTTTTCTCTGTACAGTTGCAAGCATATGGTAGAGCCGTTGACTTCTGCAGTCTGCTTAGTGACCAGTAGGGGCGCCATAGACACTATCACCAAAGCCCATAGTGCAAAACTGGCTATGTGAGCGTAACGAGGGCGCCTGACCTTGAGGGAACGTACAGCATGTACCACAGCAAGGTATCTATCACCTGCAACACAGGCTAGGAAGTACAAACTGGCATACATGTTGACATAAAAGAAGAAGCCCGCAAGACGGCAGGGAATTTCACCAAATGGCCAATGTCCCCCAGTTAAATGATAAGTGGCTCTGAGGGGTAAAACGAAGATGTAAAACAGGTCAGCCACAGCAAGATGAAGCAGGAAGACATTGGCTGGAGAAGAGTTGCCTCTCTGGCGGGCGAAGATCCACAGGGCAAGGCTATTGCCATTCAGTGCCAGAAGGAAAACTATGATGTAGTAGAATCCAAAGATCATGTTCTCCACTGTACAGTCCACAGGTGGGCAGCTCTCCATGGATCGATTAGGCAGCAAGGTGGGAAGCTCTGTCAGGGGGGACTCCATTTTTGTAACTGCAAACAAAGGAAAAGAAAAACATTTTTGTTAATTGTTTGAATTAAAATAGAAATGCTAATATAAATGCTAATATAAAAATCTATCAATTTTATTTTTGAATTTATGAACCATGAACTGAATAATAAAAATATTAAATAAAAAAAAATATATATAAAAAATGTATATATATATATATACTTTTTTTATATATAAATAAAAATCAATGATGGCTTTTGGATGGCTTAAATTGATAGACAGTAGAAATTAAAAATAAAATAAATATATACATACACACACACAGACATATTTAAACATATGGTGTTCTTTTAAACTTAATATTGAAAAAATACTGGAAAAAAAAAAGTTTGACCTGTTCCACAGAAATATTAAGCATGTATGTATCAGATGGTGTCCCTAGAGAGCTGATCCCCTAGACAGATTGCATAATTTCCATGTAGGGAGCAGCAGCCATGCATGCTAGCTATAAATTATTAACATTTTGACAAAACACATAAAAAATTGATAGATCAACAATTAAGTCCACATTTGGCACACACTCCCATCACATATCCAAACCAACCTATGCTGCATCCAAGTTAATTTCATGGAACCCAAAAAGTTGTGACAAGAAATCAAAATGAAAATTGAAAATAGAACAGAACAGAAAAGAACAAGATTACATCTGCTTTTGGGAATATGTTTCCAAAGTTGCCCGTTGTCAAAACATGTTTACAAAAATGAAGCAAAGAATGCAGCAGTGATAGACCAAGTAACAATTTTTATTCCAGCAGCAGTAAAAATGTATCCTTCTCTGTGCACTTTGAGTAGTGAGGGAGGGTGCGTTACAGCTGTCTGGGTGTTTGGCAGCAATTCAGATGCTTCGATATTTGTGTCTCAGGAGTCTGAGCAGATGTCCCTGTGGAGCAGTCGACTACACACTCATTGCACCTCCACACACGCTACGCTGCATGAAGGTGCTGGTGCATCCCAAACCAGAGCCACTCCTGGCTATGTGCTTACAGTCTGAGCCAGCTGTCCTCATGGCATTCTGGTTTGTCAAATCTTTGGCGTGTGCACAGGGCAGCCTACCCTCAGATTCAATGAGCAAACTCTGTTCGGAAGAGGCATTCATTCTAACCCGCCATTCAATAACAGTTGCTCTATTAATAACCAGGCTGAATGAAGCATCTGCAGGGTTGAGCTGCATCAGAGAAGCATCTGCAGGGTTGACATAACGCTATTTATAAATTAATAATTCTAACCAAACAAACAAACAAATTAGGAATACATTTAGATTTTTTTTGGTTACACAATTTCGATAGTCCACTTTAGACATTCTACTAACTATAAGTAACTTTGTAAATGCATGTCAACTACATGTCAACAAATTCTAATTAATTTGCAACTACAGGTCTACTAACTCTCAGAGTAGACTGTTAGGGTAGGTTTAGGGTTAGTAGAATAAGTTGACATACTGTATATTTGCAAAGTTTCTGATAGTCATGATAGTATGTTGTTGACCCATCAAAATAAAGTGTTAGAAGATATTAAGTAGACAGTCTACTAATACTCTAATGACTGCTAGTTGACATGCAGTTGCAAAGTTGCTTACCGTTAGTAAAATGTCTAAAGTGGACTATCGAAATAAAGTGTTACCTTTTTTTTTTTTTTTTTTATAAACTCACATGTGTTCAAGGAATAAGTATGAGGAAGTATTGGCATTCTTATTGGTCTGATAGTCCAAATGCAAAATCAGTGGTTTGAATTTAAAGTTAATAGAGGCCTTGGGTTTGAATTTATAAAACGTTTAAAATTAATAAGAAAAGGGTTTCCTATGGCTGTGTTTTACCTTGAGTTCTGGAAGCGTGTTGGTTTTGGCAAAACAAATTGTTGGCAAAACAAATTGAATACTGAATTTCCTTTCCACATGCTTTGGAATACTTCTCTGAAAGATGCCTTTCTTCATGACTAAAATATGCTACCAAAACATTTCACAATAACCTCTCACTGGAGCTGGAATAATGGGGAGGCACTTTATCTATATTTTCAGAACACTACAGACAAACAAAAAGTGGGTGTGTACCAAGGAGTGTCTCAAGATCCTGCCATAGGAAAGTGCTGCGGAATTTGTAAACAAAGGGGAGGAAAATCCTCAAGTCCCAGAACATGCCAAACCCTCCAGTAATATAAACAGATAAAAGTAGAGAACTATAAAACAAGAAGCTGTCCTGAACTGTGCTTGGAGACAAAAGGCGTGATTTGCGATTGAGAAATCCAGATGTTAATAAATGGTTCTGGTTCTCTGGCGTGTGGTATGAAACTATATTGTGTGGTCCAGGAAAAACACATTTACTCAGACACACAAAAAAAGGCATTTCAAATGAAAAAGTATAATCCAGCAGCACCAGTCCAAGTGTTTCGTGGTCGTCTTGAAAACGCGCTCCAAACCCGACAGTCTTGAAGAACGAGGCTTCTCCACAGGCTGGCAACAATACAAAATCACTTTTGTGTTAAAGAAATAAGTGGGGGAAAAGCTGGGGTTGCAATGTGACACTAATGCTCCTATTAACCAAAGCTGAACTGCAGCTCTGCATGGACCAACACGCTTCCAGAACTCAAGGTAAAACACAGCCATAAGAAACCCTTTTCTTTTTACAGTAATGCACACATACATAAAATATGACAAGAAAGCAAATGCAGCACAACATTTCCTGTATTACATTTTTTATATCTGATTCCCTGATGTGATTGACTTACTTTGCTCATTCAAGCAAAGCAAAGCAAACTAATCCTAAACCTTTTACTTTACATTGCAGTGCTAAAATTACCCTTTAAAGACTTTTTCCTCTAACCAATAAACTCACCTTAGATGCAACAAAAAGAACATAAAAAATGGCATGCACATAAACTAGGAAAACACCATATGGTCACTTTAAAAAAAAATTCTATACAAATATAAATAATTTTACAAATGTGTAAAGATTAATTTGAAAGAATATATGCAAACAAGTTTCAATTGAGCCAGACAGCAGACACTGAGAGAGTAAATGAGAGACTCACCAGAGTGTTGATCCCTCAACAGCCTGTGCAGTAGTGACGGTCTTGAGTAGAGCAGAGGAGAGAAAGTTCTGCTGCCTGAAAAGCGAGAGCGAACCAGCAGCTTCTGTTGAGCAGCAGTGGAGTTTAATGGAGTTGAGACTCTAGTCTCTCAGGCTGAGCTGTGTTTGAGATACGATACTCTTTTTGTGTCGCCAACTAATTTGATCACAAAAACGCGGTTTGCAATGGGAAGGCTCTAATGTGACCCTTGACCTTAGCCTTTCTTTGCAATGCTATTTTCTTCTGAGGGCCACTTGTGTGCTCCACAATTACCCGAGTCAGAAGAAGCGGCACATTTCGACAGGGGGAGAATAATGGCATGCCTTGCAAGCAATGTGGAGCCAGTGGGGTACCATGGCAACAGGGACTAGCTTGCCTTTAGGTTACACCCCCCCCCACTTCGACCATATCAATAAACAGAAGATGAACTGAGCATTTAATAGGCCAGTTTATGAATAAAGACCAGAGATTATCCATTGTAGACTGTGGAAAGCCAGACAGACGAGGCCCCTTGGAACTCAGAGAATGAGTGAGAAGAAATTTGAGTTGAAATCACAAGGACAAGTAAGACCGAGAATAATAGACTGGGGTCCTTGTTTCTCAGTTCCCTGCTGTGGACTGTTGGGGCATCATACATTCTAGCAGCAGAGCAAAAATAAGGGCACGTGATCCTCAGACAGATGTGGAGCCCCAAGTGAACAGCAAGAGCAATAATCTGTCTTTCATTCTGGAAGATCACAGCTGTGTAGGACACACATCATCTCTTTTTCCTCTGTCTGGGCCCGTCTTCAACGATATGCTAATATAGTTCGCTTTACTGAATGAGCCCACTATCTAGTTGCCTCTATTCTACCAGAATAGGCTAAATAATACAGTGCCAAGTCTTAATTGGGACATCTCCAAGCCTCATTATATGCTGCACCCTCGAGACTTTGTTGCCCTGGGGCAAAACACAGTGTAACAGAGAAGAACTCATCTTCTGTCAGATTCATGAGCTGAAACAGTTTGCTTTTAAACATGACAAACAACATAAGTATAAAGCTTATGGAATTCCATTTTTCAAAACACGCAGAAAACATTTGGCTCTATGGCAAATAATCACAATGTTCAATTGCTCCGAGTTACACCTCATAGTAATTTATTTGACAATTTCACTAAAAACAAAAAAACAACAACTTAAAATGCATCAATAACAAAATGATCCAATGACTGTAATGATTAATTTATATCATTAAATATTAGTCAACCAGTAATCTGATTGAAATTACAGTCTTCACATTCTGGCAGCATATTAAGAAAAACAACTGATCATAAACACAACCGTTGACATTACACATTTTGCAATATATAGCATATCACACTGAAAAATAAAACCAGACAATTATTTAGTTTGATAAATCATGTTTTTTAAAACATTTCATTGGTTATGTTTTTATCATATACTGTATGTGAATGTATGCCTTTAAAAGAAAAGCACAGTAAACTGACAAACTACACGTCTGTTATTTTTAGTCAAAGTGTTGATCTCGTCTTTGTCCTCTCTTCTCATTAAGATACATGTTGACATAGGAAGTCAGCAGGTCATCCATTTTATAGCCCTTATGAACACAGGATAAAATTCTATTATTTTAAGATCTGAAAAATTATACTTTAAATGATCTTTTTATATATATTTATATCACACACACACACACACACACACACACACACACACACACACACACACACACATAGTATAATATTATATTAAACTAAACAACAGAACACTTTCTCATAATATGACCTTTTCAAGAAGCCATTGCATTAGTTCAAATGTTGGGAGATGCATTAAAGGCAGAGTAAGTGATTTTTCAAAAACACTTTATTTATATCACACACACACACACACACACACACACAACTGGTATAATATTATAATTAACAGAACGGTTTTCTATTTTAATATATTATTTTAATATAAATGTAATTTATTCCCGTGATGGCAAATCTAAATTTTCAGCCATCATTACGCCAGTCTTCAGAGTGACATGACTCTTCAGAAATCATTCTAATATGCTACTTCAATATTGGAAACAGGTTTTGCTGCTTAATATTTTTGTGAAAATTTTGATTTATTTTTTTCGGGATTATTTGATGAAAAGCAATAATCTTTCAATATAAATGTCTTTTTCACTTTGTCAATGTTTGTTTTAATGTCTTTACATCAGCATCCTTACTGAATAAAAGTGATCATTTCCTTTTTTTTCCCATTGATTATAATATAAAATGTTTCTTGAGCACCAAATCAGCATATTAGAATAATTGGAATAATGGCTGCTAAATAGCCAAATCTGTGTCACTCACCAGGGAAGTTTCACACAGGATTTTGTTCCCTCTGACAAGGTTTCCTACAGTCATGTGGAAGTATGTGCTTCCACTGCACCAGTTTGCAATCTTGTTATATGGATGCACTGCCAGAATGTCCTTAAAGTCGAGACAGAGTTATGATACATGATTCATATTTTAAGAAGATTCAAGCTTACACTCGTCTGAGGTGTTATACAAATCTTGTTTAGGGAAATCACATGCTAAGCAGTTAAAATGAGAGAAAAACGAGTTATCGATTGATGATACCTTTGTTTTGGGGTGAATGACAGTGATGCCCTGTTTACTGATGGCAATCCTTACAATGTCGGGGAAATTGGGCTCTGATGTTTGCTGTAAAATCAAGATTAATCTTATACACAGTTTTTTTAAGTAATATTTGCAAAATTCGTATTGTGCTACAGACTCAAATTGCTTACTTTCACATCAAAAAAGGCACAGCCAAATGTGGGCCATTTATAGATAATCTTTAAAAAGCCAATCACTGCCTGCTCCACAGTCGTGCCTGTTTGCTTGTTGTATTCGGCAACAATGTGCTGTTGAAAAATGGTTATGTACAAGAAACACTTTAGAAGCACAATATCTCTTATGCACTGCACAATGCACAGAATTGCAGTGTACTGAAACTGACCTTTTTCCATTCATCAGCAGACATGGCTTTAAGCTGGTCATTAGGCACCAGGTCTTTCAGCATCCTAGGAATCATGGGAAACTGAGTTTTATCATTGTCCACTTTCACTCTGAATAATAGAGCGCCAAGCATCACCATTTCTTCTTTGGTACAACGATGATAACCTCTCAAGTACTTGGGCAACTCCTAGATAGTGTGAGAAATATGGAAAAATACCACATACCTTATAATATGAAGTTCTTCAATGCTTACAGGGAAGCTATAATGAAACATTTACAACAAGTATTTTTTAAAAACGTGGTACAGATTGCCTGTACCTGTGGATAATGGAAGATGAGATCCGCCTCCACATCTCTACCAGGGACAATGCTGAACCATAGTTTTCTCATAAAGTAAACTGTGTAAGATACATTCACTGGACTGCCTGCTGTTTAAAACAGTATAAGCATTAGCAGTTGTTTTGAATTTGACTTAACTGTTGACTGACTCAAACTTGTTCCTTTTAGGGTATGTTTACATGACAATGATGTACTAAAAACAGAAAAGTTTTTCCTTTGCATTATTGATAATATTCCGTTACAGACGACAATGTTGTCAAAACGATCCCCGTTCACACGGAGCTACGAAAATGACTAAAAACGCATGCCAGGCCAGTAGTAAAAGAAAAGAAACAATACGAACCTTCGCACATACTTATAGACTGAACATGTAATATGCATGCACATGATGCCACCATTTTCACAAATTTCCATTTTGGTAGTTTACACAGTGATAATAATGGTGTAGTTTTCAAAGGTTTGAGTTTCAGGCCCCCAAAATGCCATTGTTGTGTAAATGAAAGGTCAAAACGCAGTTTTTAGTTGAAAATGGTGTCGTGTAAACACCCCCTCAAATCAGTGATCTAGAGATTAAAATGACCTAATAAAGTTTTCACCAAAATTGAAACAGACTTACCCTGATTCACTCTCTTTGCTCTCCTGGACCAGTCAGTAATCTGCCTCAGGCTGTCAAAGATGTAGTCAGTTTCAGTCAGACTCAGAACCTGACAGAAAGAAAATGCTAGATAAACATACAGACAAAGGCTTTGTAAAAATGCAGCTGTAAATTAGTGAAAGGACATGACAAGGGATCATTGGCAGAGCTGTAACAACTGTAGACACCGTGGAGGCAATGCTTCTCCCAATAATCAGACCAAGATATTTACTGATATATGATTTTTAAATAGTCACTTCTTAAACTATTGGTTTAAGATTCTGAATACAGCCATGGTAGCCTGGGAACAAACCTTATCAGGAGTTTTCACAAAGAGGCTGAAACCATCAGCTGAGGACAACATGAGTTTATTAGCAATGGTCTGGACCAGGTCTTTTATCTTGGTGTTGGTTGCCACCTCAAAAATCTGTCCAGAAGTGTGAGAAAAAAGAACACTGGATTGATATTCCATGGCTAAAATGCATGATTTGCATTGGCAGCAAACTGACTGTTGATTTAATGTTTATTCATCTGCATTTCGAACATTAAAAGAATTGAGGTGCAAACCACTAGTGCAAGGCTCCAAAAAAAATAAATAAAAAAATAAACATTAATGTCCCACTGGTCCGGGGTAAATAAACAGGGGTCTTAGGCCAATTGACAGAATGGTCAGTTGCCATTTTGGGCGAGTGCTGCGTTGCCACTGAAAATGTTGCATTTATTGATTTTGTACAGTGGGTATAGAAAAGTATCACCCCCCTTTAATATAATCACATTTTGTTGCTTTGCAGCCTGAAATGAAGACGGACAGATTTTTTGTTTTATCCAGCTGTATTTACTCAATACAGTGCAACTTATAACATCCAAGTGAAAGATAAAACACCAACGTATCAGAAAAAAATTAAAGGGGTCATATGATGCTTTTTTTAAAGATCATTATTTTGTGTATTTGGTGTAACAGAATATGTTGACATGCTTTAATGTTCAAAAAACACATTATTGTTCAAATACTGTACATTATTGTAGGTCCTCTATGACCTGCCTCTCTCAAACACTCGTTTTCAACAAAGCCCCCTCTTTTGATAAGCGCAGACTGCTCTGATTGGCCAGCTGGCCCAGTGCATTGTGATTGGCCGAACACCACAAGCATGCGTCGGAAATGTAACACCACTTACCATAATCGCGAGCGTCAGCTTTCAAAGTAAATATCAAGACAGTTAATAATGTCGTTAGTTTTGCCATCAGTTCAAGCCCGAAAGGGCAACAGAGTCGCGTGACAGACACAGTGATGATGCAGTACACAAGCCGCGGTTAAGACAGCTGACGTGCTATGATTTCTGACAGGCAGTTCACTCTCCTGTGTGACCCTGTTCCCCTCACACACACGTTACTCTGCGCTGCGCAAAACTTCGCAATTGAACAGTCAATAGCAAATACTTAAACTGATAACAAAACATACTTACAGTTGCTGATTCAGAAACGTGAGATTGTCATAGCAAAGTCGGAATTGACCCTTTTTTTTGTTTTGTTTGTTTTTTTAGAAATAGCCTTTGTGCACAGCCAGCCTTGTACTCTTCTAGGTTCAAAAAATTGTCGTCCATAAAATGCGTTGCACAAATTCGAACTTCTGGGTTGTGCTGTTCTGTTGTAAATAAATCTTAACCAATGATTCCTAATTGCAGGAATAAATTGCTTTTGCTGTCGCACTGCAACACACAGCGTCTCCCTGACATGGCTGCATCAACACTACTGCTGTTCCTGAAACCACGCCTTCTTTCTTTGCGTGCACATTTGGGTGGCATTATGCTTATATTTCCACATAGTGACGTAGATATGTGGGGGCGTGTTAGAACAAGGCATTTTAGGTAGGCGTGTTTGACTCTTAACTTTTACAAAGAATATCTCTTTGGATTTGAGACTTAAGTCTTTGCAACTTTACAGATCTTCTTTATGCACCAAGAGCTTGTAACACTTCTAAGAGAAAGGAAAACTTGAAATCGCATAATATGACCCCTTTAAATAAAAAAACAATCACTGAGTTGGAAGAAAGATCAGCCCCTTGTGTCAGTATTTTGTTGAACCACCTTTTGCTTTAATTACAGCCTTTAGTCTGCTGGGATATGCCTCTGTCTCTACTAACTTTGCACATCTAGACTTTGCAATATTTGCTCACTCTTCTTTGTAGAACTAGTGTTTTTCAGTGGGGTTTAAGTCTTGGCTCTGACTAGGCCATGCAAGGACATTCAGCTTTTTCTCCTTCAACCACTGTGTGCTAAGTTTTGCTGTGTGCTTTGGGTCATTATCATGTTGGAAGGTAAACCTTCTTCCCATTGACAAATTTCTGGCAGAGCGCAGCAGATTTTCTTCAAGAATTTGACGGTATTTTGCGCAATCCATTTTTTCTTCTATCCTGACAAGTGCTCCAGTCCCTGCTGCAGAGAAACACCCCCATAACAGGATATTATCACCTCCATGCTTTACTGTAGGACAGGGGCGCAGGAGGATGTTTTCGGTTGGGGGTGCTGTGCGTGTCCGTGTTGGGTGAAGGGGGGTGGGGTCACTTACGTTGGTGCTCGTGCTGGGGCTGGTGTTGTTTGGATGCCGATTTTGGAAAGCTTTTGCTGGGATGGGCATTTAAAAAAATCTGAAATTCGCTTTTGCGCCATTATCTCCTTGTATTAAAGTTAATCTTGTTCGCATTCTGTATAGTTCATGTCTGATACCACGTGCTAGCATCACGTGTTCATGAGGATTAGGCTAATCATCCCATATAGAAAACATCACAAGTAAAATTAATCATGTTTATAAAGATAAACATGGGTTTATTATAGCCCACTTACAATTTACATTTCAGAGATGATTACAAATAAATTATTAAATGCTAAAACTGAATAAATTTAAATGAACAAACTTGGCATTGCATTTGCAACCATGTGAAAACAGGGGGTGCTGCAGCCCCCTCAGCACCCCTACTTCCCGCGTCCCTGCTGGAGGAATGCCGTTATTTGAATTGTGAGCTTTATTGGATTTTCTCCAGACATATTGTTTGGTATTGAGGCCAAATAATTTAATTTTAGTCTCATCTGCCAAAGAATCATCAAGGTGCGTTTTGGCAAAGCTCAGTCGTGATTGCATGTGGCCTTTCTTAAGGAGTGGCTTTTTTCTTGCAACCCTCTCATACAAGCCACATTTGTGGAGAATTTCTGATATTGTTGTCACATGCACACAATGACCACTCTTTGTCATAAATTCCTGCAACTGCTTCAGAGTTGCTGTAGGCCTCTTGGTCGCCTGACCAGCTTCCTCCTGGCTTTTTCATCCAGTTTGGAGTGACGTCCTGATCCAGGGAAGGTCTGTGTTGTACCAAATACTTCCCAATTCTTAATACTAGACTTCACTGTGCTTCTAGGCATTGATAAAGCCTTTGAATTTTTTTTGTATCCATCTCCTGACTTCTGCCTGTCCACAACTTTATCCCGGAGATCTTCTGACAGTGCCTTGCCACCCATACAGTAGTTGATTGTTTGCTTCAGCTGCACTACCAAGGACTGAAATGCTCCAGGAAAGCTATTTTCATGCGGAGCTGATCAAAATGACCACAGCTGATCACAGTTGAAAGTCAAATGGCTTTGTGTGCCATTGAGAAAGTGATTAGCTACACCTGATTGAGTTTACAAGTCATTTTTAGGAGTGGGTGATCCTTTTTCCAACTCAGTGATTCTTTTTTTTAAATTGGTGTTATATCTTTCACTTGGATGTTATAAGTTGCATTGAGTAAATACAGCTGGATAAAACAAAAATTGTGTATGTCTTCATTTCAGGCTGCAAAGCAACAAAATGTGATTATTTTAAAGATTATTTTCAACACCCACTGTACATCCACTTTTTATGACTTGCAAACTTAAATGTTGGGTTTTGGTGATGTATTCCACATTACTGTCACCAAAATAATGTTATCTAGCTGGCATATGTAGTTTTTTGCTGAAATTGCAAAAATGACGTGATAGTCTTGAAAATATCAGTCAGAATGGATTAAAACTACAAATTAATAAGTAGTGTTTACATTCTATATGCCATTGTTTTAAAAGTGTCATAATTTCTAGCTTCTAGCTTTTTTTCTAATATAATAATATAAAAATGCATTTCCGGTGGGGCCAAATTTCTGTTTAAAAAAATAGTGACTGACTGGGAAGCAGGAAAAGAAATGTTGATCCATGTACTGTGTGTTGCATTACCTCTTGAGTGTCATTGGGGAAGTAAATTTTGTGGAAGATCTGGGTGCTGTCCTGCTGAATTGCATCAACCTCTACTTGGTGAGGTGGAAGCTTTCTGGGCTCCATTCTAGCATAGAAACAATGACAAATGTCATCTTAATATACACATTAAACATATGGCTATTATACTATCACACCAAATCACGTATCATGTAGTTCTCATGATCTGTGACCTAGCTTGTGGACTCATTTCAACTATTGGGCTACAGTAGTGTTTCCCAAATGTGGAAGCCTTTGAACAGTTGCAGTAGCAGATGAAGCCGCTGTAAATTCTGTACTATCCTATCACTCAGTGCTGACACTTTCCTGGCATTTGCTCCAGTCTGGCAAAGGTTAGCGTGCTAAAAGGAGAGGTGTTGCTAATAGTGTGTAACAGTGTGTAATTTTAAAAGCCTGAATGACTAATAATTTTTGATTAACTGATATTAAATATTAAAGCATCTGTGTTAAGTGGCTACCATATGCCAAGTTGTTTTAAAACATGTAAATAAGCCAACCTTGATTTCAACATGCTAAACTGTTAGCATCTGCTAATAGGGTGTTTATCTGGTCATGCTTTGCAGCATATCAGTCCAGTAATATAACACACATGCTGTTTGAGATGAGCTCCAATAGGTTATGGCTCTCAGGTAAGCCTGCCAAAGTTCAAAGAGTAAAAAAACAATACAAGCTTTATTCTCATGAGTTTTTAATCAGAGTATAACAGTGACTTAAACATTAGCTTTTAGTGCTTCTATAACTGAACTCACATGATAGGAAAGCTTAGGAATGTATGATCGATTCATTTCAACTTTAAAGTCTGTTCATTCATTGCATTTCTTCCTGTTCTTATACCCATAAAGCAATGTGATCTCACTTGTAATGATAAAAATTTTGAGTTGAAATAAAATGTTTAAACATATGTCCAGAAATGCTGGCCATACCTCCGAGCCGCTTGCAGTCTCTGGAGGCAGTCTGTGGCCAATGGCTCTCGTTTGCGTGTCTCAATGAAATGCTGAGCATGTTTCACCAAAGAGTTACTAGGAGGGAAGAGACCACAACACAGCCACAACAGCTGCCAGCCCTGCTCCACACTGTACCTGATTGAGAAAGAACATTTATAAATGTTAACTTACCAGTTATTTATTCATTATACATGAATGTAATTATAAACATAGCATCTGAAATGGCATATGCACCATACCTAATGTCTAAAAGTGGCTTAAATGTATTTAAACAAGAATGAAGGAAACAATGAATCAGTTCAATGAACCTGCTGCTTGTTGATTCTCATGCACAGCAGACAGAGGAATCGCAAAATTTAATCAATTATTTGCCTTATTAATTCTATGCAGGACCAATCAGCAGTCTCCTAGGTTTTACAAGGTATTATGGTTTCTAACATAAGAGTTTACAATGTTTTTATTTTTCTAAAATGCCCATTGCTTATTTAATTTCATAGTGATAAAACATATTGGCACCTGAAACTGTAATTATGAACGTTTGGTCCTGTGTTGGAAAGAAAATGTAGAAACTGGATCTCTTGAAACTTTAACTATATACCAGTGTTCTAAAGCCATCTAAACTGAATATACTGGCAACAGTAAAGCATTACTAGGAAAGATGGTGAGGTATGAAAAACAAAACAAGTAAAACACATATTAGGTGATCAAACACTACTCTAATATATACTTGAGCTTAAAAAAAGCAGCTTATTAAAGAAAAAGAACACTGATGGATAAAGAAGTTAAAGGTTGCATAGTTTCCCCTCACCGTTATATAGGGCAATTTGACTTTGGTGCAACTACAATCCCAAAAGGAAAACTGTACAGAACTCTTGTGAAACTGTCTCTGTCACATCTTTGTACCAAGTTCACAAGTGATTATGATTTCAACAGACATGCCTCTTTTTCATTTATTGATTGCATATACATTACTATTCAAAAGTTTGGGGTCAGTAAGATTTTTTCAAATTAATACTTTTATTCAACAAGAATGCAATAAATTGATCAAACGTGACAGTAAAGACATTTAAATTAATTAAAATATGTATAAAATACATCTTATTTAGTATATACTGTTAATGTTATAAAAGATTACTATTTAAAATAAATTATGTTCTTTTGAAATTGCGATTCATTAAAAGAATCCTGAAAAAAATGCATCACCATCTATAATAATAAGAAATATTTCTTGAACACCAAATCGCATGTTAGAAAGATTACTGAAGGGTCATGTGACACTGAAGACACAGGAAACGATTACAATTTAAATGATATTAAATTAGAAAAACATTATTTTAAATTGTAATATTTTACAATATTACTGTTTTTACCGGAGTTTTACTAAATAAATTCAGTCTTGGTGAGCATAACTTTTTCAAAAACATTCAAAATTTTATAGACCCCAAACTTTTGTGGTAGTGTACAGGCATTAAATAGGCAATGCAGAATTTGCTTGCTTTTGAGCATGTAGTTCTGTTTACCGGTTGTTATTGCTGGTCATTTGTTTCATGATCTGGCAGTAGATCTCATCTCTGAGCTCTTCATTTTCTGCAGGTGGGCCAAAGATCTGGTCTGTGAGTTCCAGGGGGCTCTGGACCTGTCTAGTGGGGTAGTCACCCATATACTTCAGAATAGGTGCACAACATTTAGTCAAGGAATCAGCACTTTTCTTGGCCGTATCCTACCTGGATAACCAGGTTAGCTGGTAAGTCTCACTTGTTGTGGATCAGTGCTTATGCAACCCTAAATCAAACTACAACAGCTGCCATGTTCTACAGCTTTATGCATTACTACATTTAGATACGCATTAGCTAAATATAAGGGGTCAGCTGCTACTGTGGCAATAAGCAATGTTCAAAGATATGATTGCAATAAATTATAATGACTTAAATGTGTGTGGTAAAGGATATCAGCGAAGGCCTGGCAGGCTAGTGGGCTTAAATCTGGATTGCCCACCAGTCTCTTCAGCAGGGGCTGTCTGATTGGTTCTCTGGAGTTGGCCCACAGCTTCTCAGGTGCTGCATTTTTAGAGATCACCTGCCTGTTCACATCTTTGATGGGCTGCCTGTGACAATGAAAAAAAACAACAGGTCATCCATGTTTGCTTCTGAAACACTTCAGATAAATAAAAGGAATAATAAGTGACGTGACGTGACGTGACATGTGGCCAAGTATGGTGACCCACACTTGGAATTGAACACACTGCATTTGTGTTACGAGTCCGACTCTCTAACCATTAGGCCACGACTTCCCCTAATAAGGTGGTCAAACAGTTGCTGCAAGTACCTGAAATATTCAATGGAGAAATCTTTTAGAGTTGAAGGAACCACTCTTTCAACGATGGTTCCTTTCACAGTGTTGTCTATGATGGTCTTTCTTTGATCTGGGGACAAGCTGATCAGGCTCTAAAAAAACAGAGCAAAAGTCAGAATGCATTAGCTTATTATCTTTTTCAAAGCCAACACAATTATGACAAATATTCCATAACCCAGACAAGTATACAGACCTTCACAGATCTAAATAACTTTTAAACTCCACAGGAAAGCATGAAGAAACATGGTAACACTTTATAATAGGTAACACTATTTCACTATTAACTACGACTTTTCCCTCAATAAATTCCTAATTTGCTGTTTATTAATAGTTAGTAAGGTAGTTGTTAAGTTTAGGTATTGGGTAGGATTAGGGATGTACAATAAGGTCATGTAGAATACGGCATTAATATGTGCTTAATTAGTACTAATAAATGGCTAATATGCTAGTAATATGCATGCTAATAAGCAACTAGTTAAGAGATCCTAAAATAAAGTGTTACGAAAAACATATTCAAGTTCTCACCAGGACTTCATTTTTTGGCTTCGTAAGAGTTGGAAGAATCAAGACAGCATCTGCAGGGACTGCGCCGATTTCTCCTGTCCGCTCATTCTTACCCTTCAACCAGCCGCGGGCAACAGAAAACTCATCATCTTTAATGAGGAAGATGAGCTCTGCCTTCTTAAAGCTGAGAAATGTTCGATCATCTTGAAAAACATCCAAACCATTTTTCATTAGACAAAAACAAGTCAAATCATAGATCATGAACAATCAAATAAAAAAATGAATGCAGCTTATTTCCTCCTCTGACCTGGTCTGTTAACCTCCTGTAGGGCCACAGCATACTGTGAACGTTGTATCAGGCCTGCCAGGAACATGGCTACCAGATCTGAGATGTCAGTGGCCATGATTGCATTCAGTGTGAAGTCTCCTTTCAGAGTCAGCAAACACACACACTTCCTATCTCTGGAGGAGACGACGCAGGGAGAATTCAGGGATTTAACATTTTTTGGGAAGGTATCACTCATATTTAATTAATTCAAAACTATAATTGTGAATGACAAAACAACATGATACAAGGCCGTCAAACATTAACTGGTGTCCAACCCACCTGATAGTGTTGACCCCAGTGAGCTCTGGGTAAGACAGCACCAGGAGATTCTTTTCTCGTTCATCTAGGAATGTTATTTCCATTGAATTTATGGCACAGATGAACTTGCTCTTTGGTAGAGGAGGACCTGAATATTGAAATGACACAAATTTAATGTCATTTTTCAAATTATAAAAATGCTTTTGCTCATATTCTTGTGCAAAAGTTGTGGAAATGATATAATTAGCAATGTCCAGTACCATTAAAAAAAATGGGGTTGGTAAGAAGTCTCTTATTCTCATCAAGGCTGCATTTGATATTTGATAAAAAATACAGTAAAAACAGAAATAGTGTGAAATACTATTACAATTTACAATATCTGCTTTATATTTCTCCAGTCGTCAGCGTCACAGAATACTTCAGAAATCTAATATGCTGATTTGCTGCTCAAGAAACATTTATTATTATTAAATGTTGAAAACAGTAGCACTGCCTAAAAATGCCTTTTTTTCAGGATGCTTTGACAAATAGAAAGTAAAAAAACAACAACAACAGCATTTATTTGAAATAGGAAATGTGTGTAACATTATAAATATCTTTTCTGTCACTTTTGATAGTTAAAAGTATTCAAAACAATCAATTATCCTACTGCCCCCAGTCTTTTGAACGGTAGTGAACGTAATACTTCTCTTAGTACACAATGCATACCAGATAACTTGGCAACTTCAAAAAACTTGGAGAATAACATGGGCCACTTTTGACGAGCATAGTCAACCACCTCTGCTTTCACTTTATCAGACTTGGTCCGAGAGTTTATAAATGGGCCCTAACAAAAAGAGACAAATGCTTGTAAAATACTGTGACTTTCAAACAGGTGGAACGCTTTATTATGTTTATTTTAACATCTGTACCTGTGCATGTGCTGTGTTGACCATCTGGATCCACTTTTCTTCCGACTTAGCCTCCAGTAGTTTGGAGTTAATGCACTCCTTAATTACAGTCCTAGTATTCTCCATACTCATGTCTGAGCCAAACTGCACATAGAAGTGCTTTGCTACAAGCGCAACATAATCTTCCTCCTGATACAAACACAAAGGTGATGTGCCATTGAATGAATGACATGATGTGGTCCCATAATGGGATGAGATCACATGATCAGCAAAATAATTACTCATTTTATCTAAATAATCCATTTTATCGGACACTCTCGCCCACTGGATAAAGCAATCATGGCTGATTATGAATAAAACAATTCTACAATGGCATTGGTAACAGGAAACTATTAAATTTGCTTGATGCTGAATCCACACTTCTAGAAAGTCCAAGTCCATGATGACATTTTATTCAGCACAACATAAAATCACTGAAAGTGAGATAACTGCCACTTTATTATGTTTATTTTAACATAAGCAATAACAGAAACATCTGTACCTGTGCATGTGCTGTGTTGACCATCTGGATCCACTTTTCTTCCGACTTAGCCTCCAGTAGTTTGGAGTTAATGCACTCCTTAATTACAGTCCTAGTATTCTCCATACTCATGTCTGAGCCAAACTGCACATAGAAGTGCTTTGCTACAAGCGCAACATAGTCTTCCTCCTGATACAAACACAAAAGTGATGTGCCATTGAATGAATGACATGATGTGGTCCCATAATGGGATGAGATCACATGATCAGCAAAATAATTACTCATTTTATCTAAATAATCCATTTTATCGGACACTCTCGCCCACTGGATAAAGCAATCATGGCTGATTATGAATAAACAATTCTACAATGGCATTGGTAACAGGAAACTATTAAATTTGCTTGATGCTGAATCCACACTTCTAGAAAGTCCCAAGTCCATGATGACTGCCATTTTATTCAGCACAACATAAAATCACTGAAAGTGAGATAACTGCCAAAAAATAAGTAAAAATAAACAAATTGAAGGAAAACAAAAACAAAAATTATGTCATCATTTACTATTCCTCATGTCATTCCAAACCTGTATAACACAAAAGAGGATGTTTTGAAGAATGTTGGTAACCAAATGGTTTCAGGTCCTATTGACTTCCATAGTATTTTTCTCTTGTGTCAATGAATCTATAGAAGTCAATGGGACCTGAAACTGTTTAGTTACCAACATTCCTCAAAATATCTTCTTTTGTGTTTCCACAAAAGTAAGTCAGTCAGGTTTGGAATGACATGAGGGGGAGTAAATGATGACAGAATTTCCATTTTGGGTCAACATTTAGGTAAAAATAAGTCATAAGAATTCAAATGTTCATTTATGACAGTAAATAACTGATATAAACATCAGTCTCAAGCGCACCTTCTCACACTGGTACTCTCCATATTTCAGGCCTCTGACGACCTGTCTGTAGATGAGGTCTGTGCTGACATTATCCTGGCTGCAGTCATGCCAAGGTGCGAAGATCTCTTTACGGAAGTAGAGACGCCAAGGGGCATGTTGCTCTTGCCCACCCTTCTTCTTCACTTCCTGCTCGCACTGAGAGATGGAATCCATCACATGCTCACGGCCACTACCTAGGGACCACACCTAAGAAGAAGGAGTACAATACCATGCCTTAAATTCTAATAATACTGAAAATCTGACTTGAACTCTGCATCCAGTGCGAGGGCTTCATACCTTGTCATATAAAGCTATGTAGAGTGAGAAGCCGAATGTGTCCTGAAGTTTTACTTTCTGTGAGAGCATTTGGCAGACCTCTTTAGATGTGGAGGCAGAGTCTACAGGCATACTGATATTCCTGCCATCCATCATAGTCACTGAGATGACCAAGGGTTTCTTGGACTTGGTGGCCTGCAATTAAACAATGAGAGCATGAATTATAGTTGCAAATCTATGGTAGACTTTTGTTACATTTTGCATATCTGTACTGGACCATAGGAGAATAAAGACCTAAGGGGTTTCACACATACAGCAACAATGCAACCAGAAGACATTACTTTCAATGAGCCACCCATCAATATGACGATATTCCTAAGAGTTTAATTTTATCTAAATGAGCAGTAGCAATTCTGTCTCTGAATGTAATCATCATTCATCTTTTTCATAATATAATCATATCACATAACCATTTCCTGCTGCAATTTATTTGCTAATGATTTCCCCTTTCATTACAAACAGCAAGAAAACTGATTCCTTGTTCAAACTAACATCTCATTTTTACCAGCAATGCGTTTCATTTGTGAGGAAATTTTGAAAAGCTATGGCAGGTCGTTCAGTCCAAAAACAGTGTATTTGTGAATGTGGCATATATGTCTTCACCTGGAGCTCCAGCCAGCTGGGAGGCTCTCCACGCACTCCATTGGCAACAGTGCGTCTCAGTCGGTCGGCGCAGTAAGGTGCGTATCCCACAGGACCAGAACGAAGAAAACTTTGCAGGTACTGTGAGGAGAAGAACAGATGAGACAACACGTTCAGGACTACACAATATAGATGCAATTTAAAATGTATTACTCCATAAAGAAATGGTGAAATCATGCATCAAAGAGTTTAATAAGGAAGACTGTCCGTTATTCACCTTGATGAAGCGCTCAGTAGGAGGAAAGATGCCCAAACAGATGGACAGGAGGATCCAGCCACGGAAGAAGCTACCGCGGTTTGAGTTCTCCTGGAGCTGCTTACAGATCTGGCAGTAGATTTCATCCCTAACAATGAAAGATATTAAGGACTTAGAAACAGAAACATCTGACCACTAAGCAATAAATTACTTATGGTTTTAAATAACAACCTGAGGTCACGTCTGACAATGGCATATCCAACAATGATATGCAACTTTTCAAGAGATGTCATTGGCCGGTCTAAGGTGAGTCCGTCTGTGTTCATTTCATCTTCTTCGCTAATGGTTTGCACAGTGGGTTGTTTGGGAACTTCAGACCCATCCTCTGCCTTTACATGAAGAGTTAATGGGTCAAGATTATAAATCATTTATCTGTTTGTTGCATTTAAGAATGACTGTGTGCTGTAATAATACAGTAATGCATTAGCTATAAATAGTTGTTTTAAAGTTGATTTTATTTGAACAAATAAGAGTGTAAATAAGGAATAAAGACTCATTTTAAATACATGTGAAAGGTTGATTTCGTATGGTTCTGAAAAACTTTATACCATTTTCAAGAATAGCTTCAATATTCTCAATACTCTAAAAATGTGGTCAAAATCAAGTAAAAATAACATTTTTATTACATCTAAATACATGTGAGTGTACACATCTTAATCATAATTTTACGAAAACTTTTATATTTTAATAACATTTAATAATCAATTTTCAAGATAAAACTTTTTTTTAACAATTATCAACTGACATAAATTCCTGACTTTATGACATTTTACAACCTGAACTAGTCTAGTCTTAAACAGGTCCATTTATTTGATATTTTATAAGACTAAATGACCATAAGAAAAAGTCTAAATTAATCATTTATTTAAAAAAATATATATTACTTGTCCTATCTACTCATTTAATTAATCAAAATTAACAGAAAATAAATAGAGTGCCACAGCAGTGACCAATTTGCAATATTAATGTGTCTCACCTCCTCTGATATAACAGATGATTTTCTACTGGATCTCCTGTTTGATGAAAGCCCCTCAGAAGCTGTGGAGGTCCTTCTGTTTCGGGACATTATATCAGTGAAAGCTGAAGTCTTTCTGTTTTTCGGACCCTGCTCTGGTATGGCAGACAGTTTGCGGCTTGGAACACCATCATCTTGGACCGATTTTCTGTTCCGGGCCAGTATGTCTGTAAAAGTTGAAGATTTTCTGTTGCGGGAAGCCTCTTCTGGAACTGAACTGAGTTTCCTGTTCGGAGAGTTTCTTGTATTTCTCATTCTCTGAAAAGAATGCGACATCAACACTTTCAAAAGTGTATTCCAAGAAAAGATTTTTTTTCTTTTTTTTTCTTGAGTTATAACCTTACTAAAAGACCTGTATTGCTGGTCTTAGCTGGTCTCACGGTGCGTCCAAGCTGGTTTTTAACTGGCCAGCCAGCTAGTCTGACCCGCTGTTTTTTTTCAGCGGTAAAACATGTAATAAAAAGGAGTTTCCTCACCTGGTCCAGGCCCACTATATGGCTGAGGCGTCTATCCTGTCTGGAGGCCACATCCTTCTGAAGAGAGCGTTCAGCAAAGGCTGGTCCACTTCTCAAGACCCCCTGAGCCTTTGGTTCGGGAAGATCACCCATAAATCTCAAGATCATCCACCAAACTGTTAGTGAAGCCTATGGAGAAGAAGAGAAGAGCAGTAGTAAGCAACATAACAGAAATTGTGCTGTGGAGAAAAGAACATCATAAATCAACCAAAAGCTTGTCAAAGTCAACGGTGGCTTTACCTGGACGTCATTCTCATCCTCATGGTAGAGCAGAGGCTGATGTAGTCTCTGGCGAATGTGTGTGGGTGTGGCAGCACCCTGGAAGTACATGGAAGCAAACTTGGAGAACGAGTACTCATCCAAATCATCATAGTCTTCCTCCGGAATCGGCATCATTGGAGCATCATCCAGATCCACCTCTTCAAGCACTGCTCGCTTTCCCTCCAAGTCCTAAACACACAAACACAACGTTTCCAAGCTGTTTTTTTGTTTTATTTTTAATGCTATTGTTATACAAACATTAACATTCTGCTTTTTTTGAAAAAGTTTTTTTTTGATGTCTCACCTCAAAGCCCACAGGTGCCTGGCCCTCCTGTCCGCCAACCATGCTAGGCAAAAAGCCAAAGATATCATCCACCATTTGCTGGTCTGTGATGGATTCCAACTGTTCAGCCGCCTCTCTTTGTTTTTTCTGCTGCAGAATTTCGTCAAGCCTCCTCTGTCTCTCTAGAGCAGCAAGTTCTTCTGCTCTACGTTCCTGAAGTGAGAGGAAAGCCTGCAAACAATGGAGACAGCAACAGATGAAGAAGACATCTAGCTTGGGATATTTAGCAACCTGTCATCTAAACATGGTGATTCTATCCATCAGAACATGTCCTACATCTCTCTTCATCTTTTTGACAGCTTTTCTGGCTAGAGTTCCTCTGGTGTAAGCCTGCAGGAGGATCACTGCCGCTCTCTTTCGTTTCCACTCCTTCCTCGCCAGGCAGCCACGAGTCTGAGCCTGAAGCAGAGCAGTTGCTTGTCGCTTCTGTTTAAACTGCCAGGCCATCTGACGAGAGCGTACTTGAGCTTGCAGACGGGCAAAACCCAACTGGACCTGCAGAAAGACAAGTGACACATGTACAAGCATTGACTAGCATATTTTAGAATTTGCCAGTCTGGAGCTAAAGGACAACTTACCACTCTGTAAAGTTTTCGGACTTTGTGTCCACGCCAGGTTTTCTGTATGGTCACAGCTGCTCTTCTCTTTCTCAGGAACCCTTTCCTGCAAGTAAGAAAAATGACAACTGGTAAACCAGTGTTTGAAAATTTTCTCTACATACTTAGGAGTTTATCCTCAGTCTTTTACCTGTGTTTATAACCTCTCAGGACTTTCTGAATAAGAAGTGCCTTCTCATTGAGAGCCTTGTCTCGTGTCAGTTCCAAAACAGTATCATGGAAATCCTGATTCAAATAAGTATCACATTAGAACAGATCTGTTTGAAAAATGCTGTAATGGCACCTGTAAACTTCACTCCAGTACCTTCAGGAACACTTTAGTCTTGCCAATTTTCCAGTCCTCTTCAGTCAGAACGTTCTCACAGATGCTTTCGCAGCATTTCTTGGCACTCTCCTTTAATATTACAGTTAATATTAATATTAAAGGTGCAATGATGCAAAAAATTACTACTTCACTTTTTTTTCCACTTATTTTCCATCTCCAAAAATAGTGAAACCAGATAAATTTACTTAAGCAATGCTGCAAGACATTTAAGCTTATTTTTTAAGAACATATATTTAATAGAAATATATAAAACTCATAGATACCACACATAAAATGACTTTACTACCAAAATGAGATCACAGAAATGAGGCCTAAACTCTGGAAACAATAACAAAAAAAAAAAAAAGAGTAACCCATATTTTTTAAGCCAACAAGAGTGCGCTCTTTGCCCCTCTGCTCATTATATGCTGGTGCTTGCTGACATGTGTTTTGGGGGAGGTTGAGGATGGGGTTTTGGTGGCCACTGATGTGGCTGGTCTAATTCAGTGACTAACTGTGTTAAACGTTAGCATATAAAATCGCTTACAGAACCTTCAAAACCTGTTCCAAAGTACATTACAGAAACCACGGCCACCCTTAATTCATGCCAAACAACACAGAATTTGCATATCTTCATAATTGAAAGCATCTCTCACAGTTTTGGGGTCACAAACACTGGACTTGAGCAGCACACGGTAGCGCCCTAGAAACTCATCAAACGTGTGACGAATGGGATAGCCGGCCTTCCTGATGCGGATAGTCTCCATCATTCCAGAGTAACGAAGTTGACGGATGCACAGTTCCCTGTCAAAGAGCTGAAACAAAGATGGAAAAGTGGGTCACTGAAAGAAAAGTGAGGCCATGGACGGAGAAAATGAACTAAACCTACCATAGGCTTCTTAAAGTCATTGGGTTTAATACAGCGAATGAAGAAAGGCTGACAGGCAGTTAGAGTCTTCATTAAAGAGTCCAGTGACTGACGAAACTGACCAGATAATGTAGGCACACGCTTCTTTGACTCTGTTGTTTGCTGAAGATAAAAGGTAAGGCAAATGAAAATCATTTTATCATGTTAAATCAACAGAAGAGTGGAAGCTGTTATAGCATTTATAACCTAAATGCCAGTGTACAACACATGTTTGTACCATATTCGCCTTTAGCTGAGTTTTTGGGGTGACGATAGTGTGGCTGGAACTAGTTTTCGTCTCTGTGGTGCTGAGCTCATTGTGGAATATCTGTTTCAGTAGCTTATTGGACGATGTTTGCATCAGCTGGATGACATCACTGCTCAGAACATCTCTGTTCTTCTCAAGGAAACCTATATGCACAGTAAATTTCATAAAACATTTTAGATGTTTAGCCAAAAACGAACGTGAAAGTACATTGTGATAGCCTGTATTACCTTTGGAGTCATAGTAGACAACTCCAGCAAAATGCCGGATTCCAAACTGTGTGTCGTGATTATTTTTGGGGGGCATGTAGATGTCACCCTTCCCATGAAGCTGATTCATTTTGTTAAGCATGGTAGAATCTGTGCCCTGGAAAAAAATTACAATTGTTCATAACTGTATATAAATATTGAAATATAACTACTTGACTTCTAGATTGTAATTACAGATATACGGACACATTGCATGATTACCAATTATCAAAGGAAAGCCTATATTGTAAATAAAAGCAAATATATTTTATAACCTTAGGGAAGAGACTCTCTTCATCAATAAGTGCGAGAATGTTGAGAGGCTTTACGGCCAGCACATCAAGCGTGCGCTGGTTGTCGTTAAACTCAATGTTCTTCCAGATGATGTCTTCACGGGTATATTCCTGTTGTTCAAGTTTGAAGACGTGCTTCACAAAGAACTGTTGAAGCTGCTCATTGGCAAAGTTGATGCAGAGCTGTTCAAAGCTACAGGAATCGCAGACAAGATTAAGATAGATCAGATAATTCTGGGATCAATTACTCACCCTCATGTAGTTCCAAGCCCTGTGAATTTTTGAAGAATATCCTTGTTGCCATTTCCATATAATGAAAGGGAATGTAAAAGTGGAGTCATGTGCTACATTAATATATTTTATTAATTGAAACTCAAATGTGTTGATTTTACAGCCCTAAAATCGATTGGTTGGTCGTCAACAGCATCAAATGTCATTGATTCTTATGTGTCTTGTGACCAACTGTCACTAAGATTTCAAACTTCTTGTGACACATGTAATTGGGTAATATTTATCATGATATCTACAGCGAGGGGGAGTAAGATTTTCAGAGAACACCACTTCTTCACACCACTATCATATGACAACAGAAGACTTTTGGGTCACACTATTTTAGGTCCAATTCTCGCTATTAACAAACCATTAACTATGACATTTGCCTCAATAAACTCCTAATTTGCTGCTTATTAATAGTTAGTAAGGTGGTTGTTAAGTTTAGGTATTGGGTAGGATTAGGGAAGTAGAATATGGTCATGCAGAATATGTGCTATATAAGTACTAACAATTTATTAATAATAGGCATGCTAATAAGCTACTAGTTAATGGTGAGAATTGCTCCCTATACTAAAGTCTAAACCAATTTTTTTTATACATTTATGTGTTTGTGTTTTTTGAGCTTAACAGCCCTAGTCTCCATTAATTTTCATTAAAAGGAAAAGAGCAGGTTAGATATTCTTCAAAAATCCAATTTCTGTGTTCCACAGAAGACACAGAAAGCCATAAGGTTTTGTAATGACATGAAAGACGACATGCATATATTTATATTACAAACCTGTTGTTCTTGAAGTTTTCAAATCCGAAAATGTCCAACAAACCAATCGAAAGTCGGACATGTTTGGGGTCATCAGGAGGAGGTTTGTAAATGGCAATGTTGATTTTCTCCACAATCCACACAAACAGTCTTCCATAGATGGCCTGCACACAGATAGAAGATGAGAACTCTACATTGGAGTATATTAGAGCTGACATAAAAAAGTGATTGAAACTACATTCAAGTGCACAACCTTTACAAAGGCGTCTCTTCCATCCACTGCTTGTGCTGAAGTCAGAGGTTTGGACACACTCTCCCTGTTGGTCATCAAAGAGCGTTGTGTCAAGCTCACATCCAGGGCATTTGGGGCCACCTAAAAAAAAAAAAAAAATCAGTTCTATGCTCACAGACAAAATTGGTTTCTAAAATAAGTTTTTTTTTTAATTACCTCTAATAACTGGGCAGCCATTTTGAAATGTGTAGAGGTGAGAATATCGCAGCCTTCAAGGTTGTTCATAATGGCTTCTTAAATATTAAAAATGGAAATAAAGCTTAAATAAGCATTTCCTCTAAAAAACTAAGTTTTGTTCCAGTTTATGTCTCTTTCATTGGCTCCTTATTACTACTCACCTTCAAAGTCTACATTCCCCAGGTGTAGGATGGCAGCCAGAAGCTTGTTAATTTCCCATGTTTCATTTTCTGTGAATGTCAGGATCTTCATTGCTGACCGGAAGCTGGCATACTCTTTTATGTCATCCCGTCCTTCACATGTAGTGCACTGACCCTATAATACAACATAATTATATTTAATGTAATGATGATTAGAAGGATAGTTTACCCAAAAATTAAAAAATGTTTCATTCATCCTCGTGTTGTTCCAAACCTGTACATGTACAGTCTGACTTTCTTGTAAGGAACACAAAAGAGCTTTACGTTCATTTGTGTTACACAGAAGAAATTCTGATGACTATTTAAAAAACTATCACATTAATGTCACTTTATCCTACCGGTCCATTCTCACTCCAAAATGACTTTGTTGTAATAAATGTAAATACACATGAAAAGTGGGAGTAGTAGTAAAGACATAGAATATGATGATCAATACCATGGTGAGATAGTTGTATTCTGCAGCATTTCCTAAAGACAGGATCTTCTTTTGGTCAAGAGGCATTCCCATGAGCATGCAGTAAAATATGTGGTAGTTTCTCTCTTGTGGGGCCTGTGCCAAAAATACACTATTATGTATTTGGTTTTACATTTAATTTGCTGTCTCTTGAACTGAAAGATTTCAGTCTGATTATAATCTCATATCAGAATGGTTTACCTGTCGACAAACACGGGATTTCTCAAGTAGGTACTCTTCAATGCGGGCCCCCTCGATTGCTCCATTTTTAGTGAAGTGGATGTCAATGTATTTTCCAAAGCGGCTGGAGTTGTCATTGCGGATGGTCTTTGCATTACCAAAAGCTACAAAATAAGACTTGATGTAAATACTGAAATGCTTATCTGAGGAACTACAAAGATGAGTGATGCAGGAGCATCCAATATGTTTCTTTATAAACAATCATACCTTCTAAAATAGGGTTGGCTTCTAGAATCTGCTGCTCAATCCAGGAGCGCTGCCTACTCACTGCAGCAAAAAACTGCAGCATGAGTTTGGTACTCTCTGTTTTTCCTGCTCCAGACTCCCCACTGACGAACACAACACATAGACATTCTCAGATCACATCAAACAGATAACGCTAACAGAATGTATGACAGATGTTGGAGTCACCAAAATACAGTCCATGTTTGAAATGGGTTACAAAAGGGTATAGTACACAAGTCATATGGACCACTTTTATGATCATTTTATAAGCCTCTTTTATCATTTGAGATACTACATATGGAATATCCTTCACCAGATAAAGATATTAATATTAATAAATAATGTCAGATCAAGATAAGAATAAAGAAAGTCAGATGGGTTTGCAATGACATGATTTTTGTACAAAACCAAAAAGCTTTCAAATCAAACTACAAAATGTCAGTTTCACCCAAGTATGAATGACTGAAAGACCTAATGATGCAGCACTGGTCTTTGCGGTTCCGTCGCATGTTGAAGAAACAGCTGTCTGCGATGGCGAAGACGTGCGGGGGGAGATCACCCAACCGCCGGTCTGTGTACTGCTCCACCTGCTCTGGAGTGTAGATTGGCAGCAGCTGGTAAGGGTTCACCGCCACCAGAATCGACCCTGTGTATGTCTGTCAAAACAACCAAACCAAAAAGTTGTTTCAAGGTCTTTCAAAAAGATTATAGAGATTCCCAGTGATGAAAATCTATTAAGCTTTTGCAGTTGGAAGAATAACATCTACAGTAGTATTTGCTCAGTGCATGAACGGTCCTTTAACATAGCTGGACTTCAAGTTGGAAGGCTGGATTTACTATATAATAGGTGTGTCAATGTTGTATAATAATATGAAGCGCTCATCAAAATTGGAACTGGCTGTTTCTATAGAAACAATCTTGTTATTAAACAGGAAGGGCAAAGAACAGCTGGTGAATGAACTGAAGTTGGTGAATTAAGTGGACAATTTATTCCCTATTTTGGTCATTTTAGGTTCACAGATCTTGAAAACTGGTATTTTAAATCATATATTTAAATGTATCCATAATCTAAAGTGGCGGTTAAAAACTCACATAGATTGCTCCTTCTTTGTAGCGCACTAGAAGGTTCCGTAACAGTCCAGCCTCATTTAGGTCACCCAGCCGTATCATATCATCCACACCCTTCACTGAGGTGGGATGCATGGGCTTCAGAGAGTTGTCCTTCTTAATCTTGTGCTCCTTGAAATCATGCCATAGAGGATATCAGCTACACTTCTACAGTCAAGAGATACATTTATAATGAGATCTACAGTAGTATTTGCTCAGTGCATGAACGGTCCTTTAACATAGCTGGACTTCAAGTTGGAAGGCTGGATTTACTATATAATAGGTATGTCAATGTTGTATAATAATATGAAGCGCTCATCAAAATTGGAACTGGCTGTTTCTATAGAAACAATCTTGTTATTAAACAGGAAGGGCAAAGAACAGCTGGTGAATGAACTGAAGTTGGTGAATTAAGTGGACAATTCAATCCTTATTCTGGTAATTTTAGCTTCACAAATATTGAAAGCTACTATTTTAATTCATATATTTCTGTATAGATTTAAATTCATACATGATTCATCTAATGCGGTGGTTAAGAACTCACATAGATTGCTCCTTCTTTGTAGCGCATTAGAAGGTTCCGTAACAGTCCAGCCTCATTTAGGTCACCCAGCCGTATCATATCATCCACACCCTTCACTGAGGTGGGATGCATGGGCTTCAGAGAGTTGTCCTTCTTAATCTTGTGCTCCTTGAAATCATGCCATAGAGGATATCAGCTACACTTCTACAGTCAAGAGAAGAAATGAACCAAGACTGGCTGCATATTACCTTTCCCTCATCGTCGATGAGCTGAAGTTGCCCCGTGTCTGAAAGTAGGACTTCAGCTCCGATTTGGACCCCATCACTGCAGTCCACCCACACATAGTCTCCCTAAAGGGGATAATTAATATTTTAAGATGTGAATTAAACCATTAACATTAATACATGTGTATGTTAGAAGAAGACAAATGAACTGATGATTATATACTTTACTTGATCTTCTTTAAGAAAGAATGTTCATAATATGCCGACTTTCTGGACATGGACCATGGTAATGCCATATCATCCTTTGAAGTAAATTGGAGTACCAAGTACCATGGTATGATTACAGTAATTTTATTTATACATACATATATCTGATACCATCAAATACCTGTACTTTGATATATATATACAGTGGGGCAAAAAAGTATTTAGTCAGCCACCAATTGTGCAAGTTCTCCCACTTAAAAAGATGAGAGAGGCCTGCCCCCACGGTGTATATATATATAAAAGATATTGTTCAACCATAAACTAAAGGACAATTCATGATTAGATAAAGCTATGGCATTAGAGTCCATACAGTCCAGTCATTAACTATGATTTAACATCAAACTAATCTAGAACGAAAAGTACCAAAGCATCATGGTAACGCCACACCCTGTTGAAAAACCAGCATATGCTGGTTAGGTATGTTTTGAAGCTGGGATGCTGGTTTAAGCTGGTCCTTTGCTGGTTTATGCTGGTCCTAAACTGGTACGACCAGCACATGACCACCTAAGGACCAGTTTAAACCAGCAAAGGACCAGCTTAAACCAGCATCCCAGCTTCAAAACATACCTAACCAGCATATGCTGATTTTTTCAACAGGGCAGTAATTTCCTTAAGGTGAAAATCTCTTCAAATACTTCAAACAATTTACCTTCCCTAAAACCACCATGACTGAGTCCTCCCGTCCCCCAGCCTGGATATTAGAACAAGAGGACAAATGTTATAATCAAATATTGCTAAGGAAATTTCATTAGTGAAGCTTATGAACAAAGGCAAAATGGCATCTAACATGTACACATTACATGAAGTACAATAAAATAGTTTCATCCATTTATGTATTAAATAACAAAACCAAACCACTGACGTTTTTAAAACATCAACCATAACAAATACAATGTGAGCTACCCATACCTGTGGATATTCTGTAAAGTCTCCTGATCTAGAAGTATTTTTTGTCGCTCTTCTTAGAAGCCAGAACAAATCCCCACAGGTTGAGTGTTCAGTCAAAAGAAATGACTGCTTGGAAACAACAGTTGTTTATGAGACTTTGACTTTGCACCCTGACTAACACATCCAGAATGATAAATACAAGGAAGCTCTGTCCTCCAAATCAGAACAAAAAGCTGTTATTAGTAAATTATAAATACCAAAAAGCAGACTAGAGAATATTAAGAAAATAAAGCTTCAAAATAAAATTGTAAATTGTCTTTTACAATGAACGCTAGTAAAATTGCAACAGAAAGGCAGTGTGGACCTGCACAGACACACCAGTGATGTGAATATCAATATTAAGAACAAAATTAAGACCGATAAGAAAATAAATACAATGTTATTTATCTGAACAGTTTCAGTTTTACGTAATGTTTTTTCTTTTTCTTTTTTACAGTAAAGTGTTGAACCTTTGGACCCGAGTGACAACAAATGGAGGCCTGAGATCTGATCATAACGGGGCAATCAAGTACTAAATAGCATAGTGTCATAGTTATGAAGGGTGGACCCATTCTGGAAAGTCATATTTCCATCAGGCAATACCAAACTTCATTGCAAGAACTCACAATAATTAGAGTTTACGTGGTGTGGTGTTTTTAGGTCACAGACAGTTTACAGAACAGGTTCGCTCAACAGAGTCAAGAGAATAAACCATGTACAGTATAAAGAATAAACCTTACATAGATTTTATAAAATGTATATCCTTATCAAATGAAAACATATTTGACCTTAACCTACAAGTAGAAACAAGGTGAGATAAAATTGTGAGACACAATCAATGCAGGAATGCTTACTGTCATTTTTTTCACATCATGGTCATTAATTCGTTGCACATCGTAAGAAATACTAATTTTACCAACCAGAAAATTAAAATAAAGACTATTATTAGGCTAGTTTGAAACATCAAATCTGTCTGCAAACACCCTTTACTGGCTTGATTTAGTGTAAATCATAAAGACTACTTAGTAAATTCTGAATGATGAAAATGGTGGACAGTTTACTAACATCTTCACATTATTAGAAACATGGTTTCGCACAATGTGGAAACTGTTCTAACAATAATGAAGGGAGTTTACAGAGTACTAGTGAAAGAGCAGGCTAGATTTCCTGCTGCGTATCTGATTTTTCATCGGTTCCGTTGAAGAAAATAAAAAAAGATAGATCCCCAACAACATCCTGTTGCTCAAATAGTAAAGCATGGCGCTAACAATGCCAAGGTGATGGGTTGATTCTCAAGGAAAGCAAGAACTGATCAAATATACTTTGAAAGCAACACAAGTCGCTCTGGATAAAAGCATAAGCAAATGTAAACAATGCACTACAGCTTTCACTAGCGAAGTCTTGTGAGGTGTATTTAGTACCAAATGTACTTACTAAACAAGATTCTTTGTAAATGTATCCAGTTTTACTGCAATAGCACATAATAATTACACACAGAAAAATAAAAGAATGTAAGAATGAAAAAAACAATGTACAAAATAGCCAAATTATTATTAAAACCCAGAACATTATATCTGTAAAACAGCACAAAAAAAACAGTGAAAACCACATCACTTCCATTAAGAACAGTTTTCTTACAGTGAAACATAAAACATTACACACATTCTTATAATATAAATTCACATAATTATACTGATTCTTTCAAGTACACACTTTGTACGGCCATCAGTCACTATAGCGCTTGAATGTTTACAGTGATGAAAAAAAACTAGAAGGGTTAGAGGGCATTATATCTGGTTAGTACGAGTCTATTACCACATATTTTCATAGTGGAATTTCCGACTAATCTGGGAGAGACTAACTTCAACGTTTGTATTTAACAAAAAAAAAAAACACAACAACCCAGTTTCACCCATGTTACAAGGTACCAAAACATGGAAAGCTAACACACTCTTGTGAGCATGTGCGTGTGTGCATTCTGTACTTGGTGTGAATCAAACTAGATACAGGAGTTACATCTAGCAAACATGACCTTTCTGATCTTTAAGGTCCATTACAGAAAAAGCATCGCCTCTACAACAACAACAAAAAAAAAGACAACCTGTTTCTTTTAAAATGAAATACTTAAAGAATTTCTTTAGGGGAAAAACAAAAACCATTGGTTAACCAGGCTGCTTCATACCCAATGGACGGTTTAACAGTCCACAGCAGTTCCTATAAAAACAGTTCGATGGTTTACAACCGTCTCTCTCTCTCTCTTTTCGAGACTGTAAAAGAAAGTAGATGATTGTGCACAGCAACCTGATGAACCATAACAGGTCCAGCTTTTGAAGAGCATTCCTGTGTTCGACTCTGCTGAAGGACAAAGATTAACACCATGGAGTGGCATCTATGCCCGCTCCTTGCGCTTTAACTTGGAGCTCTTCTTGGGAGTTCCATTCTTGTTGAGCAGCTTCAGGACTCTGTCCTTATGGTCCAGTACTTTCATCATGGTGTCGCGAGCTTCAGTCACCTGATCCATTACAAGCTTGCAGCGCTGCATATTGCCCTGAACAGAGTAGGTCAAAAGGTCATGAATGTATTTTCAGTAAAGTTGTGCTATGGTTTTTGGGCAAGTCGTTACATGTATAGGTCTAATTTGCATCCAATTCATGATTGTTGTTAAAGGGAAAGAACATTTCGATATTATTTCCTCACTCTGGTGTTGTTTCAATGCCGTACACCCTTCATTCTTTTTTTGTACGCTTTTTAAAAATGTATGCTAGCGCTACTCCATATATTGACAGTGAATAGCAACCAGCATCAGAAAAAAAATATGCAGAAGTATCACAGAATGGCCTTGTGCAACACATGCCATATATTTCAAGTGATCTGGAGGTATATGATAGGGTTTTGTAAATAACAAACATAATTTAATTTATTATTTAATAAAAATCCTGACCTTGGCTGTTGGCTTTCTTGTACACAACTGCATCATACACGAGACACTATTGGTGCCTCAGTTTACTTTCACCCTACCTATATCCCCAGAACAATTGAAATATATACGACACATGTTGCATGGGACAATTCTTTGATACTTTTGCAGATTTTTTAAAAGACTGATGCTGGTCACCATTCACTCGCATTATATAATTATACAATAGTTAGAAAAACACCAGGTGATGACTTTTCTATTTTCATTTTTGGATGAAATAACCCCAAAGAAAGACAAAGTACTGAACAGAATTAGAAAAAAATAAACGCAACGCTTGTTTTATTTTCATATTTTCAATTTAAAGAGCCCCTTATGTTCTGTTGCATTTCGTTTTTAGGTTAAAAGTTTTTTAATATATAGGAGAAAGTGTACATTTTAGGTGCTGTATCATTATTCAGTATTTCTCTTTCAAGGTGGTTTTGGGCATTCGGAGCCTGTTTATTGGAGTTTCCATAGTGGGTTGGTAATCTTGAGATACTAACTTGTATGAGCTCATTGAGGCGGTGCAGATCCTCGTCAGCTCCAGCTCTCTTCTTTGGGATGAGGCCTTCCTGCAGGGTGGTCAGCCGGCTGTACACGTCATGCTCCAAGTTAGTCTGTGATCAAACAAGAAAGGAATTCATTTAAATGTTACCTACATGCAACATTAACCACCTCAATAACAGGCTGTTAGCATAATATATAATATATATATATAACACAGTGAAACTCTAATTAAGCCACTGTATAAATTTCTGGTGGAAATGACACCATCAGCTGCAGAACCCACCAGCTGTAGCAGCTGTGCGGCACACAAGTGCACTTTCCAGCCCTGAGCTCGACATGCTACTCCTCTCTGATTGGCCATGTCCTGAAGGCTGCCTTTCTTCTCCTCTGAGGAGACAGTAGTGAGAAGATTTTAACTCATATGACCATATTCAGTACTATAATCATATTTAAAAAAGAACAAGAAAACAACAGTGCACCAAATAAAAAAAAAACTGAGCAGACAATGTTCAGAAAGTACTTACCTTTGACTTTGATGTCACTGTACCTCTGGACACAGTGAAACTCTAATTAAGCCACTGTATAAATTTCTGGTGGAAATGACACCATCAGCTGCAGAACCCACCAGCTGTAGCAGCTGTGCGGCACACAAGTGCACTTTCCAGCCCTGAGCTCGACATGCTACTCCTCTCTGATTGGCCATGTCCTGAAGGCTGCCTTTCTTCTCCTCTGAGGAGACAGTAGTGAGAAGATTTTAACTCATATGACCATATTCAGTACTATAATCATATTTAAAAAAGAACAAGAAAACAACAGTGCCCCAAATAAAAACACAGTGAAACTCTAATTAAGCCACTGTAGAAATTTCTGGTGGAAATGACACCATCAGCTGCAGAACCCACCAGCTGTAGCAGCTGTGCGGCACACAGGTGCACTTTCCAGCCCTGAGCTCGACATGCTACTCCTCTCTGATTGGCCATGTCCTGAAGGCTGCCTTTCTTCTCCTCTGAGGAGACAGTAGTGAGAAGATTTTAACTCATATGACCATATTCAGTACTATAATCATATTTAAAAAAGAACAAGAAAACAACAGTGCACCAAATAAAAAAAAAACTGAGAAAGCAGACAATGTTCAGAAAGTACTTACCTTTGACTTTGATGTCACTGTACCTCTGGAAGTGGTGATAGGCAGCCTTCCATGGGTTACGGTATTGGCGCAACAGAGTGAGGGGTGGTCTGGGGCGGACTGGTACGTAACGAACACCGTCCTCATCTACATTAATACAATCAATGTCACAATTGAACAAGTGTTCACCCATTTTGGGGGGTATTACAAATTCACACTGCTAACTAATATCATAAGGAAATTGAAAAATGCATAAAAACAACAGTAGGACAGTAGTCCAAATTGTGACATTTACAAGCCATTTCTAATGCTAAAGTAGGTAGATCATAATTAAATATCACATGTTGACAGCTTTGTTTAAAAAAAATAAAGTAACACTCAATATTTTCAGTCTTAATTATGATTCTAAATAATATGTAAAAAAAAAAAAAAAAAAATTGGGTACTGCCAGCTCTTTTCTTTCTGTATCCTATGCTGCTCTGTGGCTGCTGTTTTTTTTCTTGTTTCGTTGTTTCGCGTATATTTATCATAATTTATGATGAATTTATGTGAATATTGTTTTCATGTTCACTTAAATTAAAATTTGCTATTATGTTTTTAATGTTCTGTAAAAAAAAAAATTTTAATGGAGGCATCAGCATCAGTAATAATGGCATTCATTCATAGTACGTGAAAAAAGTAATTAAACATTAATAATACTGTCTTTATATTGTTTTCACATTCATTTGGTGCAATCAATCACAATTACTTACATTGGTGTGATCAATAAAATTCTTTGATACTTTTGCAGATTTTTTAAAAGACTGATGCTGGTCACCATTCACTCGCATTATATAATTATACAATAGTTAGAAAAACACCAGGTGATGACTTTTCTATTTTCATTTTTGGATGAAATAACCCCAAAGAAAGACAAAGTACTGAACAGAATTAGAAAAAAATAAACGCAACGCTTGTTTTATTTTCATATTTTCAATTTAAAGAGCCCCTTATGTTCTGTTGCATTTCGTTTTTAGGTTAAAAGTTTTTTAATATATAGGAGAAAGTGTACATTTTAGGTGCTGTATCATTATTCAGTATTTCTCTTTCAAGGTGGTTTTGGGCATTCGGAGCCTGTTTATTGGAGTTTCCATAGTGGGTTGGTAATCTTGAGATACTAACTTGTATGAGCTCATTGAGGCGGTGCAGATCCTCGTCAGCTCCAGCTCTCTTCTTTGGGATGAGGCCTTCCTGCAGGGTGGTCAGCCGGCTGTACACGTCATGCTCCAAGTTAGTCTGTGATCAAACAAGAAAGGAATTCATTTAAATGTTACCTACATGCAACATTAACCACCTCAATAACAGGCTGTTAGCATAATATATAATATATATATATAACACAGTGAAACTCTAATTAAGCCACTGTATAAATTTCTGGTGGAAATGACACCATCAGCTGCAGAACCCACCAGCTGTAGCAGCTGTGCGGCACACAAGTGCACTTTCCAGCCCTGAGCTCGACATGCTACTCCTCTCTGATTGGCCATGTCCTGAAGGCTGCCTTTCTTCTCCTCTGAGGAGACAGTAGTGAGAAGATTTTAACTCATATGACCATATTCAGTACTATAATCATATTTAAAAAAGAACAAGAAAACAACAGTGCACCAAATAAAAAAAAAACTGAGAAAGCAGACAATGTTCAGAAAGTACTTACCTTTGACTTTGATGTCACTGTACCTCTGGAAGTGGTGATAGGCAGCCTTCCATGGGTTACGGTATTGGCGCAACAGAGTGAGGGGTGGTCTGGGGCGGACTGGTACGTAACGAACACCGTCCTCATCTACATTAATACAATCAATGTCACAATTGAACAAGTGTTCACCCATTTTGGGGGGTATTACAAATTCACACTGCTAACTAATATCATAAGGAAATTGAAAAATGAATAAAAACAACAGTAGGACAGTAGTCCAAATTGTGACATTTACAAGCCATTTCTAATGCTAAAGTAGGTAGATCATAATTAAATATCACATGTTGACAGCTTTGTTTAAAAAAAATAAAGTAACACTCAATATTTTCAGTCTTAATTATGATTCTAAATAATATGTAAAAAAAAAAATCTTACTGATGGGTACTGCCAGCTCTTTTCTTTCTGTATCCTATGCTGCTCTGTGGCTGCTGTTTTTTTTCTTGTTTCGCACTTTTATGTATATTTATCATAATTTATGATGAATTTATGTGAATATTGTTTTCATGTTCACTTAAATTAAAATTTGCTATTATGTTTTTAATGTTCTGTAAAAAAAAAAATTTTAATGGAGGCATCAGCATCAGTAATAATGGCATTCATTCATAGTACGTGAAAAAAGTAATTAAACATTAATAATACTGTCTTTATATTGTTTTCACATTCATTTGGTGCAATCAATCACAATTACTTACATTGGTGTGATCAATAACTTCTATTTTTTTTTTTACGATCAAGTTTGTTTCATTTATTAGAAAGGATTAACTGTTTAGTGAAATTTTACATAATCAGCTATTTAGATTTTCTGATGTTTATGTGGTGCAGACTGGATCTATCAATTTTTTTTTTATGATTTCCAAAAGGTATATATCCATGGATAATCTCACCAACATATTCCCTAGGTGGAGACTCATGTCTTTCAGGTCTGTTTCCTGGAGCTCGGCTGCTAGCTCTCTCTTCGTCTGTGCTGTTGGTCTCCACCATCTCTGTCTCCTCAGTGGAGATCACATGCTGCTGTTTGCGGGGTTTCTTTCTTGGAGAGGCCCCGGGTAGGAGGTCTCCAGGTTGGGAAGATATGGCCAGGGTGGAGGCCTGAGAGGAGAGGGATGGAGCCGGACCCGTCGAAAAAGGAGATAAGGGCACTGGAAAAAAAATAGAACTCGTAAATATATGGAGTTCCCAAACTCCAGCCTTAAAATCGTATCTTATCAAAGACATTTTAAAACAGCCCATGTGATAATACATTGCTTGAGCTGGATGCAGAATTGACCTTATTCTGATAAATAACTGACAGCTCAAATAGCTAATCAAAGTGCTGATCTGACAAGCCTTATTACTTCTATCTACCATTTTGTCTGTCTAGCTTTAAAGCTGTCAGATACATACAAACCACCTTTTATAGCAAACTCCTATGGCCAAAAAAAAAAAAAGGTGTTAACATGGCACATGTAATTCGAATAGTGTCCAGAGTGGCTTGTTGTTGAGTTTCATTTGTTTCTTTCCCGGAATAAGCAAGTGATATCAAAAAATGCAAGCACTGGATAAGACTTGTTCCAAAACTAACAGTAGATCCAATTTAGGTGATTACATAGAATTTTATTAGGGGTGGCACAATACCATTTTTTCAGAACCGATCCCGATCCAATACCAAAAGTTCTGAGTATCGGACAATACCAGCACAGTTTTTTTTTTATTTAATTTCTATACCTCAGTGTGTGTTGGCCTGATCATCACTCTTTTGTGTATTGCACACAATCTACTAAATATAGGCAACTTCATTATAAAGAAAAATAACAAATAAAAATATATATAATCATAATCTATGAGAAAAATACTACAGTATTATAAACTAGGTAATTCAGCAGCAAAAGTTACTCTACAAAAAAAAATGCAAGCACTGGATAAGACTTGTTCCAAAACTAACAGTAGATCCAATTTAGGTGATTACATAGAATTTTATTAGGGGTGGCACGATACCATTTTTTCAGAACCGATCCCGATCCAATACCAAAAGTTCTGAGTATCGGACAATACCAGCACAGTTTTTTTTTTATTTAATTTCTATACCTCAGTGTGTGTTGGCCTGATCATCACTCTTTTGTGTATTGCACACAATCTACTAAATATAGGCAACTTCATTATAAAGAAAAATAACAAATAAAAATATATATAATCATAATCTATGAGAAAAATACTACAGTATTATAAACTAGGTAATTCAGCAGCAAAAGTTACTCTACAAAAATGATGAGTTCACAATGATTTTATAAAATCTAAACATTTAGAGAAAAAAAAAACATTTAGTGGGGGAAAAAAATCAAAGTAAATATGTGTAATCTGGTAAAATGTTACACATTGCTTTATATTGTAATATACATTCATGAAAAACAAGTAAATATAATTATATACAAATATATGCAATAAATTAAATACATTTCATTTACATTTATAGCACAGTAATGAGGCAGCAACATATGATAGATAAGACAGAACAAGAAATGCTATTAACAATCTTTCATTGCGCAAAAGTATTATAACATGTGTAGGATCTCTGTCTTCGAACAGACCTATTGAGTTACACATGAAACAATCACATTCCATTGAGACAAACTGAGGAGCCCCTATGCAGCCAGCTGTGGTCGTAAAACTCATGCAGGGTCAGTGAAGTGTTGAAGCAGTTCCTGTACTATCTAGCTTATCGTCTCAAGAGACTCAAATAAAAACAGTGCTTAAACCCAACTCAAACTAGGATACAAACTATCTTTGTTTTACGGGCTTTCAAGGACCAGATGCGTGATACCCATTAACACATAAATTGCTATATCTGATAAACAGAAAGCGACAGATTAAGAGCTCCTTGTCCAGCAGAAGAATGGCAGACACACACAACTCGTGACATGGGCATGACCTCAGGACACCTCCCCTTTCCCTCCTTTGCATTCCAAAAAAGGGACGCGAAACTTACAACAAGTCAACCAGATTCACAAATAATATGTTGTATGTCTTATATATATGCTTGATGTGTTTCATGTAATCGGTACAACTTTAATCAGTGTTTATTACCTTTTTAGGAAATAAGGTTATTAAAATGTGTGTAATATGTGAAGTTTAATCTTGAACGAATGGGCACGACAAATGCAGAATGTTGAAATGAAGTAAACTTTAATAGTATGTACAATACTTGCATTTAAGAAACTTTATAGAAGTATTAACAAGACTTTTATAGATGGTGTCCACATGTGATAAAAGTGAAGCTTCGTGTTAAGGTATGCACGCCCCGCCTTGCATCAAGTCGATTGGAAGAGCGCGCCGTGGGACGGACTTGTGCCACAGGCCAAAACCCCACTGCAATACAGATTCAATTGCTTCTCACTGTTTACTCTCTCGAGTGAAGGCTTTTGCTGCTTGCTCTCCCGAACGCAGGCTTTCGCCACTTGCTCTCTCGAGCAAGGCCTTGTCGCCGTGTGGAGAGCACTCTAACTTGTGCTCACAAGCTGAACCATCAGGCGATCAACCATCTAAGAACTCAAACACTTCAGTTGAAGCTTCGTAACTCTGCAGAACGCAAAGTCTTGCTAAAGCAGACTCTCTCTCAGAAGAACCAGAGGCTCTTCCGTAACCCGGCAACCAACCAATCCAACGAGGGATCTCCCAAAAGGACGTCATCCAAATGTCATTCCGGCGCCAAATCAACTGACAATCAGCAACGGAAACCCCTCCAGTAGCCACGAGGAATAACTCCGCTTTTCAGCTGTCACCCAAAGCAAAACGCAAGTACAAACAATATCTTCTATCTGCTGAACTGACGCTGGTGAATTGAGCAGTCAAGATCAGAAAATATCTGCGAATTCTCTCAGGCTGAATTTAAAACCACTCGTGAAAACGAGTTAGAAATTTGAAACTTCATGCAGCTCCGTTAACTCACTTCTGAACTGTATATGTGTGTGTGTGTGTATTTTAGCTTAGTTTTGATGTAATCTAGAATAGCCAATAAAATTTGTGTTTCATTTATAAAGAATCATTGTCTGGTGTCATATAACTTTAAAGTCAAAACCTTTGCCAAAGATCACGTTACCTCTCTAAGAGTTTACAAATGATCAAAGAACGTATTAGCCCGTGGCCAGGGAACATACATATAGTCAAATTGGTAATATACACTGACATTAACTTCTCGCTGGCCGAGTAACTGATAGAGTGTAAACTATCAAATTCGAAATCAGTTTTAATCAGGAGTCCTTTCAAAACCTGAGCTAGAAATAAAATTAATGATTAATTCCCTTATCAAGAATTAATGAGTTAAATTCCTTACATTTAATGGTGGAGAAAAGAAAGCTGGCAGATTTGACTTGAAAATTATTGACACCAAGATAATATTATGAATCTTGTCTATTTTTATCCGGAAAAATATATTAAAAGATAGAGAAACTGAGTTTGTTGTGTTACTGGATATTTTATTAGAGCATACCAGCATGTGAATGAAAGTGAAACTCGAGATTGTTGTTTAAAATTGAACTGCAGTAAAACATTTAATTTTGTCTACATTTAATATTGTGAAATCTCGATCAAGTGAAATTGTGCTTAAATCCATGCGTGTTTTTGTCTGTAGAAATATGTGCTGATACCCGCCGAAGATATCAATAACTTTGAATTAATTGCAGTAAATCTGTACATTAATTTACCTCATTCTAACGAGGTGAGATGGTTCAGCGCTGTAAGAAAAGATAATAATCTATAGTGCTTTTTGGTTGTGTAGTGCGAGATGCGCTGACATCTCACTGACAACCCACAGCTAGTAAGCTCACATGCGCATGCTGTGTACATCACGATAGCAACAGCCGTAACCCGGAAGTTCTAAGAAACCCTTTCCGGAGGTAACTTTTAGTCCGCCAGCACCATTTTGTTAGCTGTTTGTAAACAAATAACCAAGCTAAGCTATTAGCATTGAAGGCTAGTGGTTAGCACGTAGCATTTTGTGGTCTCAAAGGCAAAATGTGTTGCAGTGTTTGAAGTGTTAAAGTGATTTGATTAAGTTACATCTGAACGTTGTCTTTCGCTATTTCATACCGATTTCATCCTACCTCTCTCTCCTCTTCTCCTCCCACTGAAAAGGAACACTCCCAAATGCAAACGTAATAACCTTGTGTACGCAATCATAGTGTAGGATATCAGACCGAATCAGACAATCTAAGATTTGGTCAAAACCGAGTTGAGGCACGAGGAGTCACAAAAATTCCACAGAGGCCCAAGACAACAGGATGTCATAAATCAGGCATTAGCCCTCTGAAGCAAGCCTAAACCTAAACCCCTGTCACAGAACAGTTTTCAACATTAACACAAAAGAACACTTATTGCCAAGTCCAAGGAGATTGTCAATTTTGGGGGCAAGTTATCAAGAATAATGGTCAAAAGAGATGCACAGCGTGACCGCCACATGGAAACATGTGACAGTGATCACAAGCTTCAAATTGACTTCCCCCACTTCACGACAAAGAACAGACTGTCGGAAATTCCTTACAGAACGTATCCTTACGTCCACAGAATCACAGAATGCCTTAATTTCCATGTGAATATGCATCTAAATGACACTAAAAGGACTCGAGCAACTAACCATTGCTATATATCTATATATCTATCATGTATCTAACCCACATGTTTAACCATCATGCCTTAATCATTTATTGTGAATGTATTTTGAATAACTATTGAATAGTTTAAGAATTGCTATTCATGTTTAGTATGTGTGTGTTTAAGAATTCATGCTTGAAACGTTTCTTCCAATCAATACTTGGTCAAATGTATCATATTCTTATTATAAGAAATCATGTCCAAAATGTATACTCTACCAGAGCGGGAAAAACGCAGGTCATGTGAATGATGAGATAACAGTTGATTTATGAATGGGAAGGAGAAACATTGCAACACCCCGAGCAAACACGACATCTAATTGGTCAAAACACCATTTGGGGGTGTATTAAACAGCCTGGTTTAAATACTAGAAACACCATCAAATCACTCTCTT
>NW_015505623.1:399302-411542 GCF_001515645.1 Sinocyclocheilus grahami
AAGAATGGCAGACACACACAACTCGTGACATGGGCATGACCTCAGGACACCTCCCCTTTCCCTCCTTTGCATTCCAAAAAAGGGACGCGAAACTTACAACAAGTCAACCAGATTCACAAATAATATGTTGTATGTCTTATATATATGCTTGATGTGTTTCATGTAATCGGTACAACTTTAATCAGTGTTTATTACCTTTTTAGGAAATAAGGTTATTAAAATGTGTGTAATATGTGAAGTTTAATCTTGAACGTATGGGCACGACAAATGCAGAATGTTGAAATGAAGTAAACTTTAATAGTATGTACAATACTTGCATTTAAGAAACTTTATAGAAGTATTAACAAGACTTTTATAGATGGTGTCCACATGTGATAAAAGTGAAGCTTCGTGTTAAGGTATGCACGCCCCGCCTTGCATCAAATCGATTGGAAGAGCGCGCCGTGGGACGGACTTGTGCCACAGGCCAAAACCCCACTGCAACACAGATTCAATTGCTTCTCGCCGTTTACTCTCGAGTGAAGGCTTTTGCCGCTTGCTCTCCCGAACGCAGGCTCTTCGCCACTTTCTTTCTCGAGCAAGGCCTTGTCGCCGTGTGGAGAGCACTCTAACTTGTGCTCACAAGCTGAACCATCAGGCGATCAACCATCTAAGAACTCAAACACTTCAGTTGAAGCTTCGTAACTCTGCAGAACGCAAAGTCTTGCTAAAGCAGACTCTCTCTCAGAAGAACCAGAGGCTCTTCCGTAACCCGGCAACCAACCAATCCAACGAGGGATCTCCCAAAAGGACGTCATCCAAATGTCATTCCGGCGCCAAATCAACTGACAATCAGCAACGGAAACCCCTCCAGTAGCCACGAGGAATAACTCCGCTTTTCAGCTGTCACCCAAAGCAAAACGCAAGTACAAACAATATCTTCTATCTGCTGAACTGACGCTGGTGAATTGAGCAGTCAAGATCAGAAAATATCTGCGAATTCTCTCAGGCTGAATTTAAAACCACTCGTGAAAACGAGTTAGAAATTTGAAACTTCATGCAGCTCCGTTAACTCACTTCTGAACTGTATATGTGTGTGTGTGTGTATTTTAGCTTAGTTTTGATGTAATCTAGAATAGCCAATAAAATTTGTGTTTCATTTATAAAGAATCATTGTCTGGTGTCATATAACTTTAAAGTCAAAACCTTTGCCAAAGATCACGTTACCTCTCTAAGAGTTTACAAATGATCAAAGAACGTATTAGCCCGTGGCCAGGGAACATACATATAGTCAAATTGGTAATATACACTGACATTAACTTCTCGCTGGCCGAGTAACTGATAGAGTGTAAACTATCAAATTTGAAATCAGTTTTAATCAGGAGTCCTTTCAAAACCTGAGCTAGAAATAAAATTAATGATTAATTCCCTTATCAAGAATTAATGAGTTAAATTCCTTACATTTAATGGTGGAGAAAAGAAAGCTGGCAGATTTGACTTGAAAATTATTGACACCAAGATAATATTATGAATCTTGTCTATTTTTATCCGGAAAAATATATTAAAAGATAGAGAAACTGAGTTTGTTGTGTTACTGGATATTTTATTAGAGCATACCAGCATGTGAATGAAAGTGAAACTCGAGATTGTTGTTTAAAATTGAACTGCAGTAAAACATTTAATTTTGTCTACATTTAATATTGTGAAATCTCGATCAAGTGAAATTGTGCTTAAATCCATGCGTGTTTTTGTCTGTAGAAATATGTGCTGATACCCGCCGAAGATATCAATAACTTTGAATTAATTGCAGTAAATCTGTACGTTAATTTACCTCATTCTAACGAGGTGAGATGGTTCAGCGCTGTAAGAAAAGATAATAATCTATAGTGCTTTTTGGTTGTGTAGTGCGAGATGCGCTGACATCTCACTGACAACCCACAGCTAGTAAGCTCACATGCGCATGCTGTGTACATCACGATAGCAACAGCCGTAACCCGGAAGTTCTAAGAAACCCTTTCCGGAGGTAACTTTTAGTCCGCCAGCACCATTTTGTTAGCTGTTTGTAAACAAATAACCAAGCTAAGCTATTAGCATTGAAGGCTAGTGGTTAGCACGTAGCATTTTGTGGTCTCAAAGGCAAAATGTGTTGCAGTGTTTGAAGTGTTAAAGTGATTTGATTAAGTTACATCTGAACGTTGTCTTTCGCTATTTCATACCGATTTCATCCTACCTCTCTCTCCTCTTCTCCTCCCACTGAAAAGGAACACTCCCAAATGTGAACGTAATAACCTTGTGTACGCAATCATAGTGTAGGATATCAGACCGAATCAGACAATCTAAGATTTGGTCAAAACCAAGTTGAGGCACGAGGAGTCACAAAAATTCCACAGAGGCCCAAGACAACATAATTACAGTTCCAGCTTCCACATAGCAACGATATCTACTGACTAATTTAATTATAAATTGCTCTTATTATCTAGTGACCATAATTGATCGCTAACTCACTGACTGACGATGCAATGTCAAAGCCAGGACCAGGGCCAAGTTCAACTCCAAGCAGCAAGAACCTGGACCCTTTCCTCTGCTCATTGCAGGCGCCTGACTCAGACTCAGGCCCCCTTCGAATCATGACTGCCATAAATGTCCACGACACATCTGTGTCCGATGCAGCATTAGCCCTGTGGTCGGTGAACTCAGCTATCAGCCTGAAGCTATTCAGAACATTGAATAAAGGACAGCAGAGCCTCCCACACGTCTCAAGACACAGCCGCTTCCCTCTAAGTCCCTGGTCGACAACCATGGCTACCTCTAAGATCATCTGCACTGTGGACATACGATGGAACAACAGACACCTAAGTCACTACTTCCTCGTTGTCCCCAACCTACCTCATGACATCTGCATTGGAGCAGACATCATGGTCCGGTTCAATGCCTGTGTGGACATCGTGAACGACGTCATATGGGTTCCCCTGTCGCACCAAATGGCCACTGCAGTCAACCTCAAGAACCTTCGATCTGGTCAAACAATGCCAGACGCATGCACCATGATCAGTGAGCAGGAAGCTGCAATACCTGCCTACAGCAAGAGTGTCAGCGTCCGCCTCAACATGCGACCTGGCCAAACTCTCAACAGTAAGCTAGGCTTCTTCCAACCTTCCAGGACCTGCCTAAGACTAGGACTGACCTTGGAAGCAACACCTCTCATTGAAGTGTCATCTCGTGCTGTGTACGTATTGTTCAACAACTGTATGGCCAAAGATATCAATATTCCCAAAGCCAGTCACCTGGGATGGCTCATTAACCAGACGTTCCATGACTTTGAGCTAACGGTACCGGTCATAGGCCACATACCAGTCCAACTACTGTCAGATGAATGTGATGACACAGGAACGTTCACAAGACCCAATGGAACCATTGCCATCACTTCTATTCTGCCAGTGTCCAGAGAAAGCGTCTGCCGATCAGAAATCACAGACGACACTCACCTTGCAGTCTACGCTGTCTCAACACAGCTCGCAACAGAATCACCTGCACAGGTGACCATCACGGCCCAGAGCCCCTCAAATGACTTAACCATGGAGGAACCCTACACCGGGTTCGCCGCACAAATCCAACAGATCCTGAGTGAGGCGGATGCCCTCCACAAGGAAGCAGACCGCCAAGGACTCAAAGAGGTTCTGTACAAGTACAAGGACTCCTTCGCAAAGGACTCCCTGGACTGCGGACTGACCAACATCCACAGTGTGCGCATTCCGACAAGCCCAAATGCACCACCCACATTTGTGCGACAGTACAAGATTCCAATAGCATCATATGAGCCAGTGCAAGAAATTGTTGACTCCATGCTGGAAAAGGGGGTCATCCGGCCCTGTAACAGCACATACTCTGCTCCGATATGGCCAGTCATGAAACCCAACGGCAAATGGCGACCCACTATCGACTACCGCAAGTTGAACCAGCAAGTACCCTTGTCACGATGGCCAATGACCCAGTTGGACCAAGAGATTCCCAAAATCAAAGGCTCAACGATCCTTTCCACAATGGACGTCGCCTCTGGATTTTGGACGATCCCGGTCCACCCTGATGACCAACACAAGCTGGCATTCACCTTTGCCAATCGACAATACACCTTCACACGGTGTCCCTTTGGCTATGCCAACTCACCAGCTGAATTCAACATCTTCCTAAACAAAGCATGCCCTGATGCCAGAACCAGAGGCAACCTCGTTTACGTGGATGATGTGCTGTTGAAAAGCTCAAATGTGACAGACCACCTCAAAGAAATCGATCACGTCCTGAACCAGCTGACAACAGCAGGAGCAAAGATCGCCCTCCACAAAGGACAATGGGGCAAAACCAAAGTAAAATACGTCGGTCTGCTAATTGGACGGGACGGTATTGAACCACAGTCCAGCAACAACAACTCCAAAAAAGTGTGGAAGGTCGAAAAGCCTACTATGACCAAAAGGCCTCTCACCAGGAGCTTAATGTTGGAGAAAAAGTATGGTACTACAGCTTCGCCCAACCAAGGCAGAACGCTCCCCATCGCCTGTCAAAGAAATTCCTACCTCCCTGGACAGGACCCCATGAGGTTGTGGACAAGCTCTCACCTGTTGCCTATCGAATCAAAATCAGCCAAGGGCGCAGCGAGCCAGTCCTTCGATGGGTCCATCGAAACCAGAAAAAGAGGCACCAAGGCTCCAACTGACAGGAAAGGGGGGAAGATCAAACCAATTGACACAGACCAACAATCTCATACTCTACACCACACTAACTTATGTCGTGGTTGAAGTAGTATGTGTCTGCCAACCAAAAGGATTGGGATAATAAGCTTTCTCTGCTACTGATGGCCGTCAGGGCCACCCCTCACTGGTCTACCGAAGTGCCCCCGTTCGAGATGATGACGATACACACTTTCCTCCGCCGCACTGCTAGGACCAACCTCAAGTAGAGAGGAGGTACTCCACACATGTGACACTCGTGTGCCGTCTCACCTCATTCGGTGTCCTTTTGTCTCTTTGTTTTTTTTCTCCTTTGTGTCTCTCTTTGTGTTTTTCGTTTCTCCCTCTCACTACAATTTCCTTTCCCCTCTAGTCCCCTCATCAGGGAACTCCCTTAACTCAAAATTTAAATACAGGTCCCGAAACTAGGATTGACTCCTTTGGTGAAAGGAGTCAATCCTAGTTTTAGGACCTGTATTAAAAAAAATTTTTTTTTGTCGTAAATCGTTGAAACCAATGGCTAGTTGACACCCCAGCGTGTACAGCTACCCTCACCTATGATCGACACGACACTGCCACGCACATTATCCTACCCAACCAAACTTTATGGATCAATGTCCCTAAGGGTTCGATCCTCCATACTGACGATTTAGCATTGTACCACCTTACCGACGACGAGTATCAGGCCGAACTCGAAATCTCACCCTTTTTCAAACAGCCTTCCTTCGTCCTCGATCCAGAATTGGAAGAAAGGATGAAAGAGGAAGGAACGCAACTTATTGATTTGACTCCTGTTGATGCAACTCTAGAAGCTATCTCTCGCCTACCGCCCGCTGGCGCGCCAATCATTCGGTCTTGGTCTGCCGCTGACACAGCGCTTTGCGTTTCTACTATTGTAGGATATGTTGTGACACTGGCACTTGCCTTCCTCCTCCACATGCGAGTGAACGCCATCCAAGAGTCTTTCAACATGGGCACGCACGGCGTCCCGCACATGTTCCGACGTGATAAAACTGACCAAGAACCTGAATTTGAGAACTCAACAAGCCTAACTGAGATTACGCCTATACTGCATTGTCGAACCTCTGACAGCTAGAGTAATCGAAACGACCCAATACTAGATAACCCTAAACAAAGCACCCCCATCTCATCTCAAGTGTTCCTGATCCAACTGTCCCAAATTACCTAAGCCTTGCACCAGGATTCAGTTAGTGATGGAGATGTTGTTTGTATTCTGTGTGTGCCTGTTCTCTCTCTCTATGCCTCTTGTTCCAGTGCCCGCCGATGTTCGCACCGGGAACATCACCGCGCAAAAGGGGGATGTGTAGGATCTCGGTCTTCAAACGGACCACTTACACTATTGAGTCACACATGAAACAATCACATTCCATTGAGACAAACTGAGGAGCCCCTATGCAGCCAGCTGTGGTCGTAAAACTCATGCAGGGTTAGTGAAGTGTTGAAGCAGTTCCTGTACTATCTAGCTTATCGTCTCAAGAGACTCAAATAAAAACAGTGCTTAAACCCAACTCAAACTAGGATACAAACTATCTTTGTTTTACGGGCTTTCAAGGACCAGATGTGTGATACCCATGACCATTTAGCACATTAATTGCTAAATCTGATAAACAGAAAGCGACAGATTAAGAGCTCCTTGTCCAGCAAAAGAATGGCAGACACACACAACTCGTGACATGGGCATGACCTCAGGACACCTCCCCTTTCCCCCCTTTGCATTCCAAAAAAGGGACGCGAAACTTACAAGTCAACCAGATTCACAAATAATATGTTGTATGTCTTATTTATGCTTGACGTGTTTCATGTAATCGGTACAACTTTAATCAGTGTTTATTACCTTTTTAGGAAATAAGGTTATTAAAATGTGTGTAATATGTGAAGTTTAATCTTGAACGAATGGGCACGACAAATGCAGAATGTTGAAATGAAGTAAACTTTAATAGTATGTACAATACTTGCATTTAAGAAACTTTATAGAAGTATTAACAAGACTTTTATAGAAGGTGTCCACATGTGATAAAAGTGAAGCTTCGTGTTAAGGTATGCACGCCCCGCCTTACATCAAGTCGATTGGAAGAGCGCGCCATGGGACGGACTTGTGCCACAGGCCAAAACCTCACTGCAACACAGATTCAATTGCTTCTCGCCATTTACTCTCTCGAGTGAAGGCTTTTGCCGCTTACTCTCCCGAACGCAGGCTCTTCGCCACTTGCTTTCTCGAGCAAGGCCTTGTCGCCGTGTGGAGAGCACTCTAACTTGTGCTCACAAGCTGAACCATCAGCCGATCAACCATCTAAGAACTCAAACACTTCAGTTGAAGCTATTTGTGTTTCATTTATAAAGAATCATTGTCTGGTGTCATAACTTTAAAGTCAAAACCTTTGCCAAAGATCACGTTACCTCTCTAAGAGCTTACAAATTATCAAAGAACGTATTAGACCATGTCCAGGGAAAATATATATAATTGGTAATATACACTGACATTAACGTCTCGCTGGCCGAGTAGCTGATAGTGTAAACTATCACATTTGAAATCAGTTTTAATCAGGTGGACCTCGAATTTTCAGATACGAGTCCTTTCAAAACCTGAGCTAGAAATAAAATGAATGATTAATTCCCTTATCAAGAATTAATGAGTTAAATTCCTTACACATGAAAGGCTCCAATACAGAGCGGCACGAAGCACTCCTGCACATCCCATGTGCAGAATGATGCGCTTGAAGCAACAAGGGGTCACAGCGCGCAGCATAGAAAAGTTCAAAGATACTGATTTTAACAGTTTTCAATTTCAGTTACTGTGCGCGTGAAGAACCATTCATAGTGCTCTGTACGCCAGTGTTGTGATCTCTAACATACACCCGGTAGAAAGTAACATGATTTAGAATTAGCTATAAACTCCAGCAAGATATAAAGTAATTTTATGCAAAACCGCTGATGTTTATCTACAGATCAAGTATAATAATAGGAACATTCTATCATCCTTGAGAGAGTTTCGTCGTCTTGACTGTCGTAACTGAACGCGGCGCGCAGCTTGAATGCTGAATGGAGGATGACTGACAGCCGCAGATGAGAGAAGGGTTTATGTGAACTTGAAGTTAATGACTTAAATACTCATCTGTACCTCACATTATACTACGGAACGGCCTCAGAACACTTGAAATATAGTGCACGGTAACTTTATGGTGCTTTATAATGTTTTTGTGCCTTTCATGGGGCTTAACAAAACCACAGAATAGTATACACACTATATCGGATTTGGATCCGTCTCGTCTGACCGATACCCCGATCCAGCAGAAAATGCCAGTATCGGAGCGATACCGATCCTGAATATCGGATCGGCGCACCCCTAAATTTTATATGCAATATGCTTCTCAGGTTTATTTCCTCCGTAAATATTTATCTACAGCTGGAGTAAACATCTGTTTACTAAATGCAAATGGGCTTCATCCAAGATACTTTTGCATTCATTGACTTCTCTTATATGTGGAATATTTGGTTTTATTTGAAAAAATTAAAAACTCCAGTGTGAATCAGTTTTTAATAATTTCACTATGTTCTCATATTTTACCTTTACATTTAGGGTTTCACCATAACCTGATACAAAAGCTTGTTTTCTCTGATTTTTGCACAACGATAAACTATGTAAAACTGCATTTGAAGTAATTTATTCCAAAATCATCAGGTATGTCATTTTGTTTGATGGACATACAGTAAATAGAGTATCCATCCTTGAATTAGAGTTTTTCATCCTTGAAGCAGTGAGCATGGTTAAATAACCAATATCATAAGGTCAAGTGTTTATAGCTGTTATGACTGTATAGGAATATGTGGACTCCTGTTTTCACAAACACACCTACCTGCTTGTGAAGTATCCATTGGCTCAGTTTCCTGTTTCACTTTAAGCTCTGGAAGGGTGGAGCTCAGGGCAGCAGTGCTGGTGGCCGCTGGCTGAGTGGGAGAAGCCACTGTATTGGCCATGGAGGCAGGCACAGGGGGAGTGACAGCCATGGCTGCCGGCAGGGCTGAAAGAATGGCAGTGGGCTGAGAGGGAGGTGTCGGAGCTGGTGGAGCCAGAAGGGTGGGAATGGCCTGTGAATGATGCTGAGCACGAGTGGACAGCGGCTGCTGCTCACCTCCGTGACACGGAAGAGCCTCCACGGTTGCCATGACTGGGGACGCCATAGCAACATGAACATCAGATTTGGGCTTCACTCTGATTACAGAAAAAGAAGAACCACATTACACATTCAGATCTGCATGCATAAAACCAGTTTTAGACAATCAGATCACATGCATGCAAACACTGTTAACAGGGTTCCCACATTTGATTTTTCCAGCAATCATTTAAAAAATAATTTTACAGTGATCACACCCAATTTCCAGCAGATTAAATACTGCAGAACTGAACATAACTAGGAAGAAATTTCCATGGCTTTTTCATATACTTGGACACAATGAAGTGGAAATAGTGAAAGTTAGGGTGGACATTTTCTACAATTTGGATTTTGCATAGGCAGGGTTCCTACACATTTTCCATTTCATAATTCCATACTTTTCCAGACTTAAATTTCTCTCACTAGATTTTCAGACCATATTTAACATAAATGGTACATACAGCATTATTAGTCATCCTAGGTGTATATGACTTTCTTCTTTCAGACGAATCCAGTCAGAGTTATATTAAAAATTGTCTTTGATCTTACAAGCTGTTTAATGCCACTCAGCGGGTGTTGCATGCATCCATCCAAAAGAAGTTGCGCAAAAATGCGCCCATACATACATACATACATAAAAAAAAAAAGTGTCTCACACTTTGGGGGTGAACAACGGCCTTCTGTAGTGAATCGATGCGTTTTTGTAAGAAAAATATCCATATTCAAAACGTAATAATAACTTTAATGTAGCTTGCGCTCACTGTTGTAAAGGGAAGCAGTTCCGGGCAGATGACCTCTGAGGTCAGCGCTGCGCATGCGCCAGTGAGTCTCGTGAAAACCAACGTTTGTTAACAGGAGCAAAGGAAGCAGAGTTTCCTTACTTTAGCAAAGGAAAACCAGTCTCCTCTGGGCTTATATCGAAATCCTCTGACATTCTTCTTTACAAATCCTCGTTTTGTACTTCTAATTAGTGACCGTTTTTTTGTTTTGATCTCTCCGCTGCGTTTCCACGTGCGTCACTTCCGAGCGGCGCATGCGCAAAGCCGACCTCATACGTCATTCCCCCGGAACTGCTTCCAGTGTACAACAGTGTGCGCAAGCTAGATTCAAGTGATTATTACGTTTTGAATATGGATATTTTTCTTACAAAAACGCATCGATTCGCAACAGAAAGCCTTTGTTCACCCCCAAAGTGTGAGACACTATTTTTTAATGGATGGGCGCATTTTATTTAACTGCACCCGCTGAGCGGCATGAAACAGCTTGAAAGATCAAAGACCATATAACTCCAACTGGATTTGTCTGAAAGAAGAAAGTCATATACACCTAGGATGACTTGAGGGTGAGTAATTTATGGGCTAATTTTCATTTTTGGGTGAACTAACCCTTTAATATAGATCTACTTGCTCATAATTTTGCTTTCCTTAGGGTAGTACCTCTAATAGATGGATCAGTGTGGATTGTCCTATATGCTAAGTTTAATGGTTTCTCGTATATTTTTTATTTTTGCAAAGGCTCTTTTAGAGGTTCTGTAATATGGTGCTAAGAATATCCTGAAAAATCACCTGCAATATAATCTGTATTTTTGCATAATGAAAAAGTGCACCTTGAATTCATTCGGTGATATTTGACAGTCACTAAAGAATCACTTAACAGCAGCCAAGAAAAAAAAAAAACACTTCTTGTGTGATAAATTTATTTTCATTAAATTTATAATTTTCTATTATAGAAAACTAAATGGGGGCAAATGTCTGGAAATTCAAATATTTTTCCATACACTGCTTTCTTTTTTTCCATACTTTTCTAAAGTATGGAAATTACTAAAATCAAATTCCATACTTTTCCAAACTGCATAGGAACCCTGCATTGGATTTGGAGGAGTGGGCTGTTGCACTCAAAAATGCAGGCAGACGAATGCATGTTAGCAGAGACGTCCTGTACACACCACCAGAGTGAGTCATTTTACTGGAAGATCCAGTTATGACATTTTGATTAAAAAATATGAGGTGAAAAATATTAAAAATATACATGGAATAATCATTAACAATAAGATCTGTAACATGCACTTAGAAAAAAGAAAAAAGGATGAATTTAATTTAATGCCGACTTCACTTCCTTGAGGTTTTAAGGCCTGGAAATCACACTTTAACCCTGATAGTTACAAGTTATCCAGGACTGTGGGAACCCTGTTTTAGGAACATTGTCTTTTGTCCTATTTTGAATAGGATAAGGAAGGATTTTCAGGCAGGGCTTACCCCACTGGGCGAGGGGATCCTGAGAGCCTTATCCCACTATCCATTCGGCCAGCGTTATGCTCACTTGGCTGTGCTGGGATCAGACTTTTACGCACTGCCCTAGAAATACACCCCAAAAGTGGTCTTACACTATTTTAGCAACATCTTATTTGTTTTTAAAGATGCAAGCACACTAGGCTGGATTACTTCTCAGGATATCAGTAATGAGAGACTTAATTAATTAAACTTAAATTGTTTATATATGATGGATAGTTTGGCTCCTCAGTAGTTAACATACTATAAATACATACACTATGAAACTATAGTAAAGGCTGTGGCGTGAAAGCTGACTCACCCCTCATTCACAGGTTTTTTGCGAAGGATGCTAGGTCGAGGGGAGGAGATGAGTGTGGGTGCACCTGTAGCCACCCCCTGGGGGTGTGTCTGCACCATTGTAGCGACAGGCTGCGTGCCACTAAAAGCGCTCCCGACTGGATTAGTGACAAAAGCAGGACTTTCAGCCAAAACAACACCTGTATAACAAAACAGATAAATTTTTTTAATGTCTTTTTTGATAAATTTAATCAAATTAATTAATGCTTGCTGAATTAAAGCATAATTTTTTCCCACAAATAATAATAACTGGAAAACACACTTTTGCTGAAAAATGATGACATACAGTGATCAGTTTAAGATTTAAGATTTTAAAGGGGTCATATGATGTTGCTAAAAAGATGTGGAAACATTATTTTCCACATACTGTACATTATTGTTTCTCCTCTATGCCCCGCCTTTTTGAAACGTGTAGATTTTTACAAAGCTCATCGGTCTGAAAAAGTGAGGTGTGCTGTGATTGGCCAGCTATCCAGTGCATTGTGATTGGCCAAATACCTCAAGCTTGTGACGGAAATGTTACACCCCTCACCATACTGTTGATGTCGTGTCCGGCCGGAGCAACGAGACAAAAACATTAAAACCCATTACAAACGAGGCATTTGTTGCATCCAGTGGGGACATAATTACTGATTATAATGACTTGTACTGTCTTTTTACGCGTTGCGTTGCATCGCGCCGCGTAAACATAAAACCATGTCTGCATTTGTGATCGGAGAAATGACAAACAACAAGTGCTAC
>NW_015505623.1:411560-413593 GCF_001515645.1 Sinocyclocheilus grahami
GCTGCACACATCTGGATATTTGGGTTAAACTGTTCTGGAACAGTGTTGTAAATACATCTTAACCACTGATTTGTAGTCGTGTCCTCTTTTGGAAGACCAAACAAAGTAGTTTAGCTTTCACAACGAAAAACACGGCGGGCTAGCGTGAGCGGAAGCCGCGGCTTAGCGTGAGCTGAAGCCGGGCTAGAGTGAGCAGAGGCGGCGGGGTTGAGAACGGCGCGGCCAGCGGATCTGACGAAGGAGCGGCAACCACATGTGACGACCCCGGGCTGGACTCCGCTTCCTCTTTTGGAAGACCAAACAAAGTAGTTTCGCTTTCACAACGAAGCACACAGCGTCTTCACGACATGGCAGCAGCGGCAACAATACTACAGTGAGAATAAAAGTTACGCCTTCTTTTTTTGCGTGAACATTTGGGCGGTGTAATGCAAATCTTCCCACATAGTGAGGTCGATATGTGGGGGCGTGTTAGAACGAGCCGTTTTAGGTAGGCGTAGCTGACTCTTAACTTTTATAAAGAATATCTCTTTGGATTTGAGACTTTAGTCTTTGCAACTTTACAGATCTTCTTTATGCACCAAGAGCTTGTAACACTCCAAAGAGAAAGGAAAACATGAAATCGCATGATATGACCCCTTTAAATGATGTTTCCAAAACTATAACAAGTCTTTTTTTCCCCCAATTTTGACAAAACTAGCTACATAACACTACCTTGGTAACATTTCCAGAAAAAGCAAAAAAATAAACAAAAAGTAAAAGTAGTGGGTAGTGTTGCTTTCGTCAACGAAAATGATGACTAAATATCGTCGTCAACGAACCTTTATCACGTGATGAAAACGAGACGAGACGCAACGAAAAGGCTGGTCATGTGACGATGAATATAATTAAATGTATAATGCAATATTGTTGATGAATAAAAACGAGACTAAATGTGGTTTACAAAATAAAAACTATGCTAAAATGTCTCTTCATTTTCGTTGACCAAAACGAGACGAAACTAAATGTTATAACGTTATTTCGTCTCGTTTAGTCACGTTATTATTATTATTTTGCAGTATTTCTGTTTCCTGTGTCTCACTTCAGGGGCTGCATCAGGTCGCACTGCGCAGATGCAGGCGACGTCACTTCCTCAAGCCCCACCATTATCCAGACCAGTGTTTCCCAACCGGGGTGCCGCGTAAAAAATCCTTTTTAAATATTTTTAAATTGCTAAAATGTTCAAAAAAGCAGCTATTATATAATATACATTTCTAATGTCGCCAATAATTAGAGATGCACTGAAATTCCGGCTGCCGAAAATTAGTTCACCACTCAGGATTCACTTTCACGTGGTGTGACGCTCTGCGTATTATCCCGCTTTACGCGTGTGTGCGCTCCACTCAGTCGCTCACGGCCCATGTGCGTGCTCCACTCATATACCATTCATGCTCATCGGAACAGCAAAGTCCACTCAAAAATCGAGCTGGCAGGAAACATCGATGTAGTACAGTATTGTTTGCAATAGCCCTACTGTGCTGTAACAAGGTCCGGTAAATGGGCAACTCTGGTAACGCTGCCCTCTCATTCATTGATCTGATAACCGTTATGCTCATGTGTCCTCTGATAATAATAGCTTTCTAGGATTAAACATTTGGATAATTAGTAAAAAAAATTAAAAATCTCTTAATAGCCCTACTGTGTTAGACCTACCCGAAAAACTAAAAAGCAATTTATTTCATTTGTAGGCCTATCGTGATTTTTTTTATTTGTACTATCATTAGTCATTTCTTTATTTGTTCTTATTTTATTATTAACTGCTTAGCCTCGTCATTTTTTGTTCAATTCAAAGTTTTAAGTCAAGCTATCGCGTGCTACTGCAACAAAATTACCCAGCTGTAAAATCAAAAATACACTGAGTGAGCAAAACTTTGTTTAATTACCATTATAACTAGCTATCTCACAAGGTTTACATATGAATAAAAGCCTACATTAAAATCTGTCATATAAATTGGTCTCTTCATTAGAAATTAGCCTACTGATTGCCACCATTGATA